>NC_090655.1:43321053-43561053 GCF_040937935.1 Hyperolius riggenbachi
CATTTTCAAGTTGCATGTATTAGCATGTAAATTTGCATAAACTCGGAAATATTTGCATCTCATTGATCATCCCTAAATGTGAACAATGCTTTAATATTGTAAAACATTGCGCAATGTGAACCTTTTTGGGAAATGTGCCTTATCCTCAGTAAAATACGTCAGAGGTATAACTAATTGCTGCCATTTACTGCTGTCCTTGCGATGTCCGTCTGACGTGGTATGAATGACCTGTCTATCCTTTTATTGCATTCAGTGCTGCAGACACTACTCAGCCTGCACAAGCTCGAAACGTTGACAAAAACTCAGAGGTGTACAAGATGCTGCAGGAGAACCAGGACTCCAATGAGCCCCCAAGACAGTCGGCCTCTTTCCTGGTGCTGCAGGATATACTGGAGGGCGACGAGAAAGGCAAGTACCCCAAAAATAATTTCAAGAAAGGTTAAACTCTGCATAACTTTGTAGGTTGTAATTGGACCAGCTAAGAGAATCTCCAAGTGGAACATCACGGACAGGAGCTAAACTACATTGAGCTGGGTCCCCCACAGAAATCTTTCGGCTGGGCTCCCCCAACCTCCATCACAGGGGGAGGGGGGAGGGACGAGCACTGTAATCACAGCGCAGGAGATTTGGATGCACACTGAGTAACTTTGGCGCCGTCAGAAAGACGGAACAGAAGTTACGTTTTAAAAACCTTATAAATCTGCCTCCAGCAATTGAAGCCGAATTATGTCATTCCCCACTATCCATGTGGACTTAAGTGGGGGAATAGTAATTAACGTCACTGGGAACTTGTGCAGCAGCAGGATAAGCCGTATATTGGCTGTATCCTGCGCCCAAGTCTCCCGGCGGTGATTACATAGGTAGGCGGGGGGAAGTCACCTTGGAACTGCTGGGGCTGGTTCCTGTACATAATGCAAAGCGGCAGCAGAGCGTTATACGTTATGTACTCTCAGCAGCAATACAAGTCCACCCTCCTTGGCAGGCTCCCGACCCCACAGCCTGGGTCGAGCTCTCCTAAAATGACCGCTTGATCTTGCCGCGGGTGCGGCTGCGCGGCTCTAGGGACACCCCCGCCCCCCCCCCCTGATCCACGGCACCTAGGGTGGATCGGGGGGTTGGCCCTAAAGTTGCGCAGCCGCACTCGCGGCTATGCGGACTGCGCAGCCGCGGCCAGAGCAAGCGGCCATTTTAGGAGAGGCAGGAGAGCCCGACCCGGGCCGTGGGGTCGGGAGCCTGCCAGGGGGACCCGGCGGATTGGCATGGAGGGCGCGGACGGCGTCCTCCATGCCTTAAAAGATGATGCAGGTAATAAACTTTTTTTGGGGTAATTTGGCCTCGGAAGACCTTTAAGGACCAGAGCCTTTTTTTTTTTATTTCAATTTGGTCCTTCCATTCTCATTGGCTGTTGGCCTCCTGATCACTGTGAGCCAATTACAGTGATCATGGGGGCAGGAGACAATGAAAATGGCTTCTGACCTATGTACGGAGTTCTGTGTTGGCGGGGACGTGCTATTGCATATCGTGCGCTGGAGCAGCCGGCGTTAAAACTACGCCGCATCAGCCTTAGTCAGCCACAAGTGCTGTGTAGTTTTAACCTTTGGCGGTCCCTAAGCGGTTAAAGCTAATGGGAACCGATTTAGAAATAGTCAGATACTCACCTAAGGAGAGGGAAGGCTCGGTCCTAATGAGACTTCCCCCTCCTCTCCCAGTGCCTGGTCCCGCTCAGGATCCCCCATAGCAGTATTCGACCAGTTCGGTCAAATACTTTCACTTTCGCCACCGAAGGGAGGTTTCGGAAGTATTCGGGAGCACTCTGGCTCCCGAAGACGGGCCGCTCCATACTGCGCATGTGCGAGTGCCCACTGACGCACTGGCGCGTGTCTATGATGCACTCGCGCGTGCGCAGTATGGAGCCGCCTGTCTTCGGGAGGACTCTGCTCCCGAAGACTTCCGAAGTCCCCGCGGCGGGGGATTTGAACGGTGGATCCTGAGGGCACCGGGAGAGGAGAGGGAGGGCTCATTAGGACTCAGAGCCTTCCCTCTCCTTAGGTGAGTATCTGACTTTTTTTTTTTTTTTTTAGGGGGTGTAACATTAGCTTTAAGAACAAAGACATTTTTTTTATTTTTTGAAAAACCTTTCTGTGAACTGCTTTTTCAAGTGTGATTTTGTGACGAATGTAATAAATGAAATGACTTTTTCCCTCTCTGTTGCTAGATTTTCAGAGCACAGAGGCTGTATACATAGGGTCAACATGTGGCCATGTGATAGATCCAGGTAGCATGACTGTTGGACCAATGGCTGCATATCACAGCAGTGTGAAAGCTGCTCACTTCTGTCAGCACTCTGTTCTCTAGTCTAGCCTACTGTGTGTTTCCTCGTGAGGGCCGCCAGCTCAAGTACTTTGCTTACAGCTTCTGAATCTTGACAACAGAGTTAGAGCCAGAACCTTCTTTAGTGTTAGAGAGGCCGGAAATCTAGAATGTTCTTCAGGCTTGAATCACTCTCATTTCTAGCCGTTGGTGAACAGGAAGTGCAGGAAACTCCAGACAGAAACGCAACCCACAATAAAAACCAGACCTACATTCTTAACATACAGTATATAAAGCTAGGTGTCCAAATATCAGGCAGTATAGCGGGCCAATCAACCTTCCGATTCGATAATTGTATCAGATTGAAGGAAACTTATCATTACAACATGTCCATCCGGTCAATTTCAGGCCAAAATCGGTGAAAAAGTTTAGACATGTTGAAAAATCTCAAGTCGCAAGTGCTTGATCAGGTGCGCAGCAGTAGCTGTGTTCAATATTGTGATGACCGATGGACCCCTGACTGGTGTGTGCACTCAACTCAGCTGATAAAGACAACCACGGTTTTGCCTAAAGTACAGACATGCTGGATCTTTAGCCACCCCTGAGCAGCCCCATTCGCAATGTTCTCCCCACTCACCCGGCCTGCGAGAAGCCTGTGTGTTGCCTGCAGGGTCCGTTCTCTCATGAACGTTTGCATCAGGTGCAGAGATCACAGGGGCGGCATGTTTACACTAACAGCATGCAGTCAGAGTAGGAGAAGCGAGAGGAGAGTGAGGTGAAGAGGTCATCATTGGAGAAAGCAGCTTGTTGTGCTGTGTGGGGAGTCTGACAGTGAGGGAGGAGGGGGAGGCAGGAGAGCAGCAGTGATTTGACTTGCACAGCAGAAGGGAGGAGGTGGCACTGTTGTCCTGGCTGGGGAAGAATGGAGTGGCTGAGGGTGAGATTTTTATTTGTCACAGACTCAGCCAGTGTGCTATTGTATTGAGCTGCAGCATGTCATGTGAGAACATTACATGAAGCTGAGTAAATTGTTGGGTGCTGTGCGATCATTCCAAATGGGGGGGCGCAGTAAAAAGTTTAGACCGGGCCCTGGTCGCATGTCACCCCCCCCCCCCCCAATCGTTTATTAGGGATGTGCTTCCATATCACAGTGGGTAAATGTTCTGGCTTCCATCTATGAAGAACCCTTTCCATTTGCTGTGCATTGTGTGTACATCCTGTTAAACGCTTTGTCACAGCTAGCAGTTTGGCCGCATGTCCTCACTGTACACATTTATTCACATCACTAGGCAGCTATGTCACTTTATACCTACAAAGGCCCTGTTCTCATGTCTATAAATGCCTGTCTGACCTGTGCTTCTGTTGTTCCAGGAGAGAAGCCTTCAGGCTTTCGTAGCGTGAGGCCCCCTACTAACAAAGTGGCAGCCTCTGTTGGCAGTGGGCAAAAACTGCCAATGTGTGACCACTGTGGAGCTGGCATTGTGTAAGTACAACTTTTCAGTATTCAAGTACAAAAGCCCAAATCATCCTAAAACTGAACAAGGCAAAGTCTGAGAGGAACCATCATGTTTATCAGCGTAAATTGTATGCATTGCCTTGGGAACTAAGCTTTTAACTTAATCCTTTGTGTGTTGTACATACCAGAAGTGAGAAGAACATGGAGGCCGTTCTATGCATTTCCTTTTATATAATGCCATTTGCCTGGCAGTCCTGCTGAGCTATTTGGCTGCAGTAGTGTCTGAATCACATAACTGAAACAAGCAGACTTCAGTCAGAAACACCTGATCTGCTGCATGCTTGTTCAGGGTCTATGGCTAAAAGTATTAGAGGCAGAGAATCCACAGGACAGCCAGGCAACTGGTATTGCTTAAACGGATCCCCAGGCGATAGGGATATAGAGGCTGCTATATTTATTTCCTTGTAAACAATGCCAGTTGCCTGGCAGCCCTTTTAATCTTCTGGCATTAGTAGTGTCTGAGTCAAAACCCTGGAACAAGCATATGGCTTAATCCAGTAAGCCTGAGTCAGCGTACCTTATCTGCTGCATGCTTGTTCAGGGTCTGGGGCTGAAAGTATTAGACACAGAATCAGGATGACTGCCAGGCAACCGGTATTGTTGAAAAGGAAATAACTAATGGGAACCTGTGAGATGGATATGGAGGCTACCATAAAGTCTAGCATGGCTTCAGACTGATTGGGAGCTAGCAGGCAGCTGGAGATTGGGAGGAGTAAATGGAAAAATACCCTCTGCATGAACAAAGCTTCTCAAAGATGTGTATAAATGTATGTGAAATGTGTATATAAAAAAATTGCTGTACAGAATACAAATACACCCAGAGGAACCATGACAAGCCACTTGTAAAAACATAATACCGTATATGCACGTGTTCCTTCTATAGAGAACAATAAAAGTACAGTAGAGCTGCGTCCATAAGAAGAGCAAGGTTAGCCTTGTGGAAGGTACCGGCTGTATAGTGCAAGGGCAGTGCACTTTACATATGTGCACGTTACATAGTGTTCCATCTCTCCAACACTTCCTCCTTCAAACCCGGAAGGAGGAAGTATTGGAGTGATGTGGAACACATCAGCTATAGGTGGTGACAAAGGTGAGTTAACCCTCCCTGCTGCAGCTACAAGTTTATCTGGTTTAAATAAAAAATCTATACTGTCCTAATATGATATTAAGACTGTAAAATGATCTCTATTCCGCCATCACCATTCAACAGAAACCACGGCTAGCTCCTTACAAACTGATGCAGTGCAAAGCAGCCTGGGCTATGCTACTCGAAGCTGTGGAAACTTCGACTGTGTGATGCTACAGTTCAAAGCCCACAAAGAACTTACATGTCCAGTCTATAGATATTTCTTTCACGATGTCAATTTAAAATGCTACAGTTGAGGTAAATGTTAATTAGATTTGGTGTTTCTACCCAATGTATAATTTATTAAAACCCTTTTTTTTTTTTTTTAAAGAGAACCAGAGACGAAGCACCCTCATGTATTTTACCTTATAAATCAGTGGGGACATGACAGTAAACACCTAATCTGCGCTTTGTTTCATTGTTCCCTGTTTAAGCTGACTGTTATCACCTCTGATATGAATCCCCGACTGAGCACTCAGTCTAGCTTTGCTATAGCTGAGTCTGTCTTCTCTGGTGTTTTTTCAAGCCCAAGCCTGCCCCCTTGTGGCTCTGCTATAATGACTCAGCTATAATCATTCCCAGCAAAGCCAGACTGAATGCTCAGTCTGGGATTCTTATCACAGGTGATAACAGACACTTTTAGCAGTGAGGATAAAACAGAGCAAGGCAGGTGTTTTCTAATGTTCCCACTGATATATATGGTAAAATACATGAGGGTGCTTCGTCTCTGGTTCACTTTAAAGGACAACTGTAGCGTGAGGTATGTGGAGGCTGCCATATTTATTATCTTTTAAAGTGGACCCAAATTAAAAATACAAGTTTTCAGAAATAAAATATATTTTCTAAATTATAATAAATAGCAGCCTTTTTTCAGCTGCATGATGACTAATATAAAATTTTACATTTATTGGAGGAACCCCTCCCCTTCCTATTGCCAGGACAGAATCCGGCAAACTGATGGAGTGGATGGTGTCCAGCAAAGGAGGAATTGCTAATGGCTGCCCCCAGTATAACCCTAGTTATGAAAAGAGAATGGTGAAAAGCATGCACTGAAATGCTCATAGGCTTGAAGGAGTGTTTATTTATCTTTGTATGTGTCAGTGGTGCAACTAAATATTTTGAATTAAAAAAAAGTTTGGTTTGGGTCCCACTTTAAATAATATCAGTTGCCTGGCGGCCCTGCTGATCTGTTAGGCAGCACTAGTGTTTGAATCACACCTGACAAGATTAGCTGCATGCTTGTTTCTGATCTGTCAGAAACACCTGAACTGCATATGCTTGTTCAGGGCCTTTTGCTAAAAGTAGAGGATCAGCAGGATAGCCAGGCAACTGGTATTGTTTAAAAGGAAATAAATATGGCCGCTTCTCTCATGTCAGTACCTTGTCAGGAATATAGTAAACCTCACTGTTAAAGAGAATCTGTATTGTTAAAATCGCACAAAAGTAAACATACCAGTGCGTTAGGGAACATCTCCTATTACCCTCTGTCACAATTTTGCCGCTCCCCGCCGCATTAAAAGTGGTTAAAAACAGTGTTAAAAAGTTTGTTTATAAACAAACAAAATGGCCACCAAAACAGGAAGTAGGTTGATGTACAGTATGTCCACACATAGAAAATACATCCATACACAAGCAGGCTGTATACAGCATTCCTTTTGAATCTCAAGAGATCATTTGTGTGTTTCTTTCCCCCCTGAGGGGGGGGAAGTGCAAAGCAGAACCACAACACTGAAGAACTTGGCAGCCTTCCAGACACAGGCTGACAAGTCTGACAAGGGAAAGATACATTGATTTTATTACAGAGATGGTTATAGTACAAAGTGCTGCAGTAAGCCAGAACACATTAGAATAGCTTTTGGAACTTGTAGGATGATAAAAAACAGGATGCAATTTTTGTTACGGAGTCTCTTTAAAGAGACTCCGTAACAAAAATTACATCCTGTTTTTTATCATCCTACAAGTTCCAAAAGCTATTCTAATGTGTTCTGGCTTACTGCAGCACTTTCCACTATCACAGTCTCTGTAATAAATCAACTTATCTCTCTCTTGTCAGACTTGTCAGCCTGTGTCTGGAAGGCTGCCAAGTTCTTCAGTGTTGTGGTTCTGTGATGCATCTCCTCTTTCCTGGCCCCTCTATGCACACTGCCTGTGTATAATGATCTCTTGAGATACAAAAGGAAGGCTGTATACAGCCTGCTTGTGTATGGATGTATTTTCTATGTGTGGACATACTGTACATCAACCTACTTCCTGTTTTGGTGGCCATTTTGATTGTTTATAAACAAACTTTTTAAAACTGTTTTTAACCACTTTTAATGCGGCGAGGAGCGGCGAAATTGTGACAGAGAGTAATAGGCGTTGTCCCTAACGCACTAGTATGTTTACTTTTGTGCGATTTTAACAATACAGATTCTCTTTAAGCAAATTACAGCCATAAACAAATTTCTGGCAGAATACAATTTGTGGGGAGATAGAAAAGGTTCAAAAGTTTGCGTTTTCACTCAGGGACACGTAATAGGCTGCCACTGAGCAGAGCCAACAAAACATTAACTTTACTTTGTAAATGTTTAAATATAAAATACAACCATGGGATATCTTAAAAAAAAGGCAATTTTAGGAGTAAGAGGATAAATGCAATTGTTTATCTCATCCGGTTACTTTCACCTCGGGTTCACTTTAAGGCGAGTGTTGGTCTAATCTTCTGTGACTAATGTAGCTTTGTTGCCTTTATTAGTGGCGCCTTTGTGAAGATCCGTGACAAGCCACGCCACCCCGAATGCTATGTGTGCAGCGACTGTGGAATGAACCTCAAGCAAAAAGGGCACTTTTTCGTCGAGGACAAGATGTATTGTGAAAAGCATGCCCGGGAGCGCGTGGCCCCTCCGGAGGGGTACGATGTGGTGACCGTCTTCCCAAAATAAACTGTTCTGTCCATTCCGCTCAACTGCTGTATAAAAAGGGACAATGCTCCACCCGGTTTTATTGCCGAGAAAAGGCTCGTTTTCCTAAAACACGAATGTCTGCAGAAATCGCTTCTAGAGAAAATTACCTGTGGATCTTTTCTACAAGATAGTCAATTCAAACCAACATCTATGATGTTTTTTTCCATTGTTGCCATGTCAATATTAAATACAGAGAATCTTTATTACAAAGCTGTATTGTTTATTGATTAACTATTGTAGCAACAGCATTTATTAGCTTGAGTAGAAACTGATATTTGACTTGCAATTCAACTCTAGATGTTACAAGTATATTCTATTTGAAAAGACAAGGCCATTTTGACATATAAGCTGACACCCCTCCCCAAGGCATAAATATTTGGATTATGATGTCTCTTAAAGCGGACCTCCGGTGTAAAAATAGAACCCACACTATCAGCGTAGAAGTTATAATAGAATAATAGCAAAAATGGTTAAACTGCGAGTTTACACCATAAAATCCAGGGTTTTGTTGGGTAGCCAACTCCTTTCTAAAAAAAAAACTGCCATGGCAAATAGTGTCATCTGTGGGTGGGAGGAGCCTCAGTGTGGCTTAAGTGGCAGTCTGCTTCTACCAGTGCCAGGATCAGAGAGAAGTAGTCCAGTGCCTGCCACAGTATGTTGCATTAGAGAGCTGCCACAATGCTTTTCTGCTGCTTAATGAAATATCCATTATTGCATTGGGTAAAAAAAATAAATGCTGAGATGCTCATAGTGTCATTCTGGCTCTGTTTCACTTTGGAATTTATAGCATTGGTTCACTTTAATGCTGTGTGTGCAGTAGAAGCACTGTGCTAGCAACTGCTCCTGGTTCCAGTCACTAGGTCTCCTCTTTACCCATTCCCAGTGTATCCTCCAGGTCTTGCCACTGTCTTCTGGTCCCTCCACTGCTGGTATCATCATCCAGCCTTGCCTTGAGTCCTGCTCTGATATTCAGCATAATGGCAATGGAAGGCAGAACCCAGAGCAAAGCTGATGGAAGACAGACCTACAAGAGGCAGTGGTAGGACCTGAAGATCATGTAAGAGGACACTGGCCAAAGAGAAGACCTGAACCATGAGTGGTTGCTATTGCAGCCCCTCTCCAGTGCACCACTGCAAACTCTGCAAGTGGTGAGAGGGTTTGGATGAGGAGTGGACACAAGGGCCTAGGGTGAAACAATCTGCTTTAGTGGGATAAAAACTGCTTACGACACAAGGGAGCCACATGCTGCCTGTGTTTCTAAGCAGACTCAAGATATTCACTGAGCACGTCCTAGCTGCATACAGCCTCAAAAACAGCAGGAACTTAGCAAGAGGTATTAGCATCTTGTTGACCAGCTCTACTAAAATGTAAAGATTAGATCTTGGATACAGTATGCTGTAACAGCCGATTTTACACTTTCGGGCCAGCAATTTTTGGGACTATTATTACACAATTTTTCTATTTGATACAGCTGTTCTAGATAAATTGCCTTTGGGAAAGAGTCATGTGACCCAGTGATCTCTCCAGCAAGCATGCAGCCAGCAGTAGAGTGGACATGCCCAGCTGGAGAGAAGATCTCACACTTCAGAGTGGCTTGCATCACATTGCCCATCTCTGAATTGCACACAGCTTGGAACTAGGGCAATCAAAATCAACAGGAAGTGCATGTATTTGTTGGCACAATCCAATCTGCATGCACTTCGCATTATATTAGCATGAAGGGTGTGATTTTATTCTCAGATCATCTCTTCTTTCCAGAACATCTGTTGCTGAGACATTAATGCTGACCAGCACTGCAACTATTGCTCAGTCTTGTAACAATTACAATACGCAGTACTAGAAACTCGGAATGGACATGCAAATTTATGTAGCTTGAAAATGAACCAATCCCATCTCAGCAGGATTAAGCTGCTTGGATTTGCTTACATAATTTTCAAAATCTTACATTTCAATGGCCATCCATACTAGCAGAGGGAAGGGGTGAGAGGTTCTGCGCTCAAGGAAAATTGCAGGCTAAACTACTTTTAGGATTGGGGAGGAGTATGGGACCCTCTCTCTACAGTAAAAGTGAACAGTTATCTCAATAGGAAATAACACTACAGGATTCAACCAGCAACTGTTAAAATGTTTTGCTAGTTATTGTATATTTTGAAGTGTATTGCAGCTTGGAACTTTTAACTATAAAAATGGGAGGCTGAACTAATGCACACACACATCCAATTTTGATTGGCCAATCTTACCACTACCACATAGTATGAAAATTGAAGGTGTGTACCAGGCTATGAAAAGCTTGAGGTAAGCTCTGTTTATTTTACCACCTCAATGTAGTATGAGGGACAACAGATTAAACTCTCTTCCTCTATGGAGGCAGTAAAATACCTCAGAGAAATTCCACTAAAGTGATTGGTTGGACAGCATTCTTTTGAACTCTTAAGTTGTATTGAACTATGTCCACACTTCAGCCAATCGCAACGCTTTGTGCTGTAGAGGGCACTGTGATTATAGAACTGTTCATTATGAGATTTCCTGCTGGGTCCCCTAAACTAGACTAGCACCAGATATTCTACCACCTTAGTAATCATGCAGTACACAAATTGGTTCTGCTTACTAATGTGCCTCAACAGACATTCTGCGAAGACAGAAAGAAGACTATGACCACTACTTATGGCAGTCTATGGGCAGCTACTGCTTAGGTATTTTGCACACAAATTTTATAGAATGTATATACTCAACTCCTGCCGTGGTAAGTATGTAAGCTACTGAAAGGACATGGAGAAGAGACGGTGGACCAGTGGGGACGCAGATGGGACGGTGGACGCAGGGGGACGCAGATGGGACGGTGGACGCAGGGGGACGCAGATGGGACGGTGGACCAGTGGGGACGCAGATGGGACGGTGGACCAGTGGGGACGCAGATGGGACGGTGGACCAGTGGGGACGCAGATGGGACAGTGGACCAGTGGGGACGCAGATGGGACAGTGGACCAGTGGGGACGCAGATGGGACAGTGGACCAGTGGGGACGCAGATGGGACAGTGGACCAGTGGGGACGCAGATGGGACAGTGGACCAGTGGGGACGCAGATGGGACGCAGATGGGACGCAGATGGGACAGTGGGGACGCAGGGGGACACAGATGGGACAGTGGGGACGCAGGGGGACACAGATGGGACAGTGGACGCAGGGGGACACAGATGGGACAGTGGACGCAGGGGGACACAGATGGGACAGTGGACGCAGGGGGACACAGATGGGACAGAGAGATGACAGGGGACACAGATGACAGTGGACCAGTGGAGACATGCAAGGGGACACAAACAAAATATGGGGGGCAGTGGAGACACATACAGGGACAAGGAGACGAGATGGGACCAGAAACACACATTTGTAACAGATGAGATAAGTGGCCAGTGGAGATGCACATGGGGATATGGTGATGAGACAGTGGAGACGACAGGGGACAGTGGAGACATGCAGGGGACACAGACGAGACAGAGGTACAGTGGAGAAACAGGCCACAGGAGGACACCAGAAAGACAAGAGAAATTAGAGGTGATTGAGGGGAGAATATCCACAAGACGCCCCTGCACCATGGATGCACCAGGCTTTTTTTTATTTTTATCCTAGTTTGTCCTCTAAACCTAGGTGTGTCTTATGGTTAGGAGCAGGGCCAAGGCAGAGGCTGGAGAGGCTCCAGCCTCAGGGCGCAGTGTAGGAGGGGCGCACAATTCATTGAGTTGTCATTCCCCTATTGTGTTTGAAGTAGAGAGAAAGAAAAGGGGGATACATAGCAGTGACTGCAAGCCAGATAACTACATATTAAGGTATTGGGGAGGTTGGGGGCCCCGGGGTGCCTCTTAGTCTAGTAGCAATCAGCGTGTGACGGTTGGGGTGGGAGGGATGGAGGGGCGCACTTTGGTGTCTCAGCCTTGGGTGCTGAAGTACCTTGTCCCGGCTCTGGTCAGGAGCGTTTTGGTATAGAAGATGGTACATTAAATCTGTCTAATCCATTGAGAAAAAGTTTGCATACAATCACAGTCAGGAATCTGGCGTAGCCAAAGTTCTGTATTGCATTTATCAGTACAAAGCTGGCATCTGCAGCTGTGAGATAATTATACAATTTTTTTCAACAGACATATTGGCCTCAATTCACTAAGCTTATCTCCTGTCTTTAATAACTCTTCTAGAGTTGTTACCATGGTGATAAGGCATGTAGTATTCAGGAAACATTTTACCTCAGGCAAGCCTAAAGTTAACTCTTCTGTTAAGGATTGGGGAGTTAATTTACCTCCTCTAGTTAATTTACCACCTCTGTAGTTATTTTCACACGCAGTTAACTACAGAGGTGGTAACTTAACCTTTTCAGGACCGCCTCTATGAGATCCTACGCCGCACTTGTGGCTGTTCGAGCCTGATGCGGCGTAGGATCTACGCCGGCCCAGTTTCCGCTCCCGAAGCGATCGTGCGCACCCGGAGGGGGATATTAAGCTGTCATGACAGCCGACATCTCCCCCGAGTGATCAGCAGCCATCGCGTATGGCTGCTGATCACATGATCACTACGATCGCCGTCGGATCGTAGTGATCAGTTTGACAGCTGTGGCGGCATGGGGGGGGGGGGGGGGGGGGAGAAAGAAGAGGATCCACTCACCTCCCTGCCGTTCCAGCGACGATCGGCGCCCCCCTCCGCTCTGGCCGGCATCGCCGCTCCGTCTGACATCAGCGCCGGGTCCCGGCTTGATGACGTCATCAAGCCGCGACCCGGAACTGATTGTCAGACAGAACGGAGATGCCGGCTGGAGAAGAGGGTCCCGTGCGGCTCATCGCTGGAGCCTGGAAGGTAAGTGAAGGCTGCTGGCAGAAGGGGGGGCCCAGGCCACCATGGGGGGGGACACAAATCCAGGCAGCCACAGATGGGATCCGGCCGCCTGACGCGCGCGCCCCCCCCCCCCAAATGCGTGCACCCCCTTCCCACGCAAAATGCCTGGTCCTTAAGGGGGGGGGGGTAGGTGGCCGGTCCCAAAAAGGTTAAGGAATGAAGAGATAAGATAACTCTCACGTGTGGAGGTAAGTTTTCTCTTGCTTTATTATCTCTAGCAGGATCTTAGTGAATTGAGGCCATTGTCTAATCTTTAACTAAGCAAAGTGGCATAACAGGTACAGAATCAATCTCTGTAAGTGATTGGTAATCTACCTTTAAGGTCAAACTAGCAAGCCCAAAAAAGGATATTAAAGGAGGAACTCCAGTGAAGATGTAATAAAAAAAAGTGTTTCATTTTTACAATAATTATATTTAAAGAGAACCCGAGGTGGGTTTGAAGATTATTATCTGCATACAGAGGCTGGATCTGCCTATACAGCCCAGCCTCTGTTGCTATCCCAAACCCCCCTAAGGTCCCCCTGTACTCTGCAATCCCTCATAAATCACAGCCACGCTGCTGACAAACAGCTTGTCAGAGCTGGCTGTGTTTATCTCTATAGTGTCAGTCTGCTGCTCCCCCCGCCTCCTGCAGAACTCTGGTCCCCGCCTGCATCCCTTCCCTCCCTGCTGATTGGAGGGAAGGGACAGGGGTAGGGACCGGAGCTATGCAGGAGGCGGGGGAGCAGCTGAGACTGACACTACAGATGTAAACACAGCCTCCCAGCGTGGCTGTGATTTATGAGAGATTGCAGAGTGCAGGGGGACCTTAGGGGGGTTTGGGATAGCAACAGAGGCTGGGCTGTATAGGCAGATCCAGCCTCTATATGCAGATAACATTCTTTAAAACACACCTCGGGTTCTCTTTAAGGGATTTAGTCAGAACGTAAATTAGGGAGAGGGAAGATTTTACAATGGGAAAGTGCTGACATTACATGGTAACATTTTTACTGCTGGCAGGTGATTTATCTGCAGTTTGCTTTTTTGGCAGTTGTAAACCGCCATTTCCCACAATGCAACAAGGTTCACAGACAGGAAACTGCCAGGACCATTTTCTGCAGTCTCTTGTGGGAGGGGCTTTGCCAGAATATCAGTCATACAGCGCCCCCTGATGTGAAATAGCTTGATGCCCCTTTTACATGAGAAATCTATTCCACTGATTGGGATGAAATTCAATTCTTGGTCACAGTTTCTCTTTAAAGCCTTGTACACACCATGCAATTTCCCATCAGATAGATTGGTCGAATAGATAATTTCCGACAGGTCCAATCTGATTTCCCATCGTATTTCAGATCGGTTTGCATAGAAGTGATCAGAAAATAGATGGTTCGATAATTTCATTGATAATCGAGCTGATGGGAAATTGCATGGCGTGTACCAGGCATAAGGTTTGGTTCACGAGCGTTCTGCATGTTACAAGGCTTGCTTTATTCAGTGTTCACTCCATGTTAAACCGGGCATATTATTTTCATAGCATGAATAGGGAACCTGAAGTGAGAGGTATACGGACGCTACCATCGTCATTCTGTAATACACAATGCTAGTTGCCTGACTTCTGTGCTGATGCTCTACCTGGCATACTTTGTCACAGACCCAGAATGAGCATGCAGATCAGATGCTGACTCCATCGCCTGCATGCTTGTTGCAAGTGTGACTCAAAATCAACTAAAGCTAAAAGCTCAGCATGACGGGCAACTGGCATTGTACATAAGGGAACGTAGATGGAAGCCTGTGTATTCCTTTATTCAGGTTCTCTGTAACATCACATCTCTGCGTTTTTATAGACAATGTTAAAGTGAACCTCCGGACTAAAAATTGACTCAGCAGCACTGAAAAGGCTTGGTGTTTCTTTAACAGTTTCACAGCATCAGAACTTTGTTTCTCTTATCCAAGCCTCATTTTTAGCTGCATAGACGAAAACTGCCCAGGCAGTTTTCCCCTTATGTTGTGCAAAGCATGATGGGATTTCTGATGTTGTTGCTCTCGTTCTGCTGTTCTGGTGCAAATTTTTTTTTTTTTTTTACATTTAGAATTTGACATTTGAAGCCTAGCGTGTGCAGCTGGGAGGGGTTATCAGGACACAGGACAGTTGGAACTGTGTCTCCTGCTCCTTGTCACCTCCTTTCAACCAAAAAGATGGCTGCCCCCATGACAAAGATGGCAGCCCCCATGAATCACAAACATTTGCCTGTTCTTTTAAAACGGGGTGGGTAAGAGATTATATTACCTATCTATTCTAATTAACATAACTAATGTAACTTAATGACAGTATGTTTGTTTAGGCTGAAGTTCCCCTTTAACACTCATACAATTGAATGGGCGGGGCAATGTAACATGCGTTGTGTTAACTCCCTCTAATGGTGCCCAATGATTATACTATTCCTCGGATGATTTATCATCTGATTCGATCATGATGATCAATCAGAAACGATCATTTTGGCCCACTTACGGAAGGAAACGTTCCCCTTCTCCCCCCCCCCCCCCCCCCCCAGAAAAAATCAGATCCGTCTGATCAAATTTGTAGATCAATTCCAGCAATCTGTTTCGATTGGTTACCAGTTTTACTTCCGTTAATAGGTCTGAACAATCGTTCCTGGTCAATCATAATTGTATCATGAATGGGCGCCTTTAAAGGGACACTTAAGTCATGCAAATAAGAAAAAAAGTTTTACTCACCTGGGGCTTCCACCAGCCCCCTGCAGCTGTCCGGTGCCCACGCAGTCTCCATCAGACGCTTTTGTCCCCCGCCGGCAGCCACTTCAGTTGTCGGCTACAGGCCTCTAAACTGCTATTGCGGCCAGGAATGCGAAGAATCACTCGCGTTCCCAGCCTGTCGCCGAAAACGGAAGTGGCTGCCGGCGGGGGACAAGCTCATGGAAGCCCAAGATGAGTGTTAAAAAAAAAAAAAAAAAAAAAAAAAAAAAAATTTTCCTGCATGAAGTGTTCCTTTAAAGACGTAGGCACTGGTTCAGCTTCACTTTATTGTGCATACGCGTTGCAACAACTCAGAAATATGTGCAATTCACTAATCATCTGTTCTCAGATGCTCATGTGTGAAAAGGTTTGTAATGCTGTGATATGCTGCTGATGATCACACCCTTCAAAGATATAATTAAACTCTTACAAGCATCACTAGGCGCTCACTGATACCGCTCAAGTCTAACGTACGTGTGAATTTCACCACGCTACATGCTGATACTAGATTCAAATAAATGTAAAAGGAAAAAAATAAATCTGTAAAAAATGTCAAGAAATACTGCTTAAAAGTTAAACTTGTGTATTAAAAAGGAGGATAATAAAACTGTACACAAAACTATCATTTTGAAGAAGAAAAAAATATAAAAGCCATCAGAACTCTACATTATCCTGTACGTCCTGGTAAAAGTGCAACAACATCCCTGATTGTGCACCTGGGCCCATACGCAATTCACTTTCCTCCGGCGTTTTAGATTATTGTAATATTGATCTTAAGACTGAACCAATTTCATCACAGCAGCTGCAGTTTCACAAGAGG
This sequence comes from Hyperolius riggenbachi, assembly GCF_040937935.1. Taxonomy (NCBI): domain Eukaryota; kingdom Metazoa; phylum Chordata; class Amphibia; order Anura; family Hyperoliidae; genus Hyperolius; species Hyperolius riggenbachi. Next base: position 43,337,378 of record NC_090655.1, read on the forward strand.
TGAAACTACCTTTGAATCTGCAAGTTACATATAACTTGCCTGTCTCACTGCATTTATCCACTATCCTGCACAGTGCTCTTTATTCTTCTGACGTCTCTGATTCGGTTGTGAAGGCAAAATAGTTGGGCCAATAAAATAATTACATACCATCAATACCCAAGTGTTAGGAAAAGGTTTACACAGCTACTTAGACATTTGTACATTGTCATTTTATATTTTTCATGTTAAATATCAGAGGCAAAAGCTTTAATTAACTGTGTAGGGTTTAGCTCTATTGGGACAAATCATTCGCATAGGGGTGTCTGTTTCAATGCACAGCCAGTGTTTTTTTGCATATCAGGACTACAGAGTATATTTCCCTGAAAGCCCAAAGGAAAAAAAAATTCACAATTTGGGCTCCTGTTGTCTGTGCTTTCCCCAGTACCCTATACTGTATGGAAGAAGCTGCTTATACTACACAACACTTATGGCCCGTACTCACGGGCTGCAGAAGTGGCCTGTCGCCAGCACACGTGAGCGTGCTAGCGACAGGCCGGCGACAGCTTCTCTCCAGGTCCCTCCGCGTACACACGCGGAAGAGGGACCAGTGGCGAGACGGAAGCTGTCGCCGACGTTCCTCCTCCCCCCCGCCGGAAGCGCCATTTACCTCTATGGAGGTTGCTGTCGCTAGTCCGCGTAATCACGCGGACTAGCGACAGTTGCGGCGGAGGTGCGGCGGCGACTGTTGCCATGCGATTGAAACTTTCAATCGCATGGCGACAAGAGCGACGGGCGACAGTTCGGGGTGCGCGCGCATGCAACGGCCCAAACTCACGGGCGACCTGTCGCCGCAACACGCGCGCGCCGCGTGTTGAGGCGACAAAAGTCCCTCGTGAGTATGGGCCATTAAAGTGTTAGCTGTGCTACTGAACAAGGCATACTTTTTCAGGAAAAAAAAAAAAAAAAAAAAGTGCTTAAAAAAAAAAACCCATGTACTTTTAAAAAATGAAAAGAGTTTCAATTACATCAAGTGCAGTACTTTGGGGCCATTTTATCCCACTTTCATGCAAAGTTGGCATCTTGGCTGTTGCGATAGGAGATCTGAAATATCCTCACTGCTAAACCCCAAATTTTGTCTTTCAAGATCATGAAGTCAAAAGACACAAAGGCAGAGCTCGGTTAAAAAAAACAAAACCTTTTATTAGAGATTTCAAAAACAAATATAGAAAACAAACATATTGTACTTCCACAGGAAGACTGTTCATTATTAAAATCTTGAAGTCAAGTAAAAAGTGCAGCGATAGGCATGGAACGTATATCATAATTCAAAAACCATTGTCAAGATCTATAAAGCTATTGGCACATTATTAAAGCCTCCTGAGCTCTAAGTTAGCCTCTAATGTGACAAACGTTTCTCATCGCCTTCTATCTACAGTAAGCAGCGCAAATCAAGTGTCCAGATGCCTCAAACCTCAATTTCTTCCGTCTCGTCTGTCATCATAAAGACCTCTTGTTTTTCTTTAGAAGGTGGATTGTTTTTCTTCATTTGTGCTAGGATAAAGACGGAATACAGAAGTATATATTGGGCTCCCAACATTAATAACAGGATCTTTGTTTTCTGGCATAAGGCATCTTACAGAGTAGAAAGTCAGTTTGCAATTTCTAAAGGGCATTGAAAAACCAAACTCATGATACCAGTATGGCTCAAGTAACTTAAGGCAAATTTGCACGCCTTTCCATAATTAGCAGATCAGTTTATGATCAAGGTGCAGTGTAAGGCCTCGTCCACATCATACGCGCTGCTGTGCGACACGCAAAAACAGTAGAGTTCTTATCACATGCGCTGTGCAGCAGTGTGATGCGCTATCGCACTGCTGCATGCATTATTTGTAAAGCGCAGCGCTGACCCATTCACTGTAGTGAATAGGATCAGCAGCGCATAGTGGTGCAGATGGTGTGCGATCATACGAATTATGTTCCTATCACACAGCCCATCTGCGCTAATTGATGTGAATGAGCCCCAATACAATGTATTACAGCAGCAAAACAGGCACAGCTGGACCAATGTCTGTTGGGGAACCTTTAACGGACATCATTCACCCCCCCCAAACCTGTCAAAGCAGTCACATGCCCTACCCCCACACACCCAAACCCCTCCCCCCCCCCCCAAGCAAGCAAAAACAAAACCAGCTATTGTAAAATGTACTTACCAATGAGGTCACTTCTATCCAGTAATATCTTTAGGTCTTTATCACTAATAACTTTTCCATTGGATGCATTTATTTCTCTGAAGAAAAAAAAAATGCAATGTCAATGTATTCAAAATGAGCATCAAAATGGCTAGGCCGGCATATGTAGCCCAAATTTCCTTAAAATATATCAGGATTTAAAGCTGTTTCTAGGGTGGCTGCAATCTGATAGTAGCCATATATTGGAAGTTTTTAATGAAATTATAAATAGTCAATTAAACCATCACAAAAGAGGGGGAAACAAAAACTAAAAGAACGAATGCATTAAACTTGACGCATCAAAGGACTTCATTCCATTGATGTTGCTTTAAAATAGCTGCTACTGATCTGTTAGATTTGACAAACCTGAGTGATTCAGTGCATTCATTTTATAATCCTTATGACAAAACTGCTCCTTACACAGGCTAGATAAAACTTGCCTGATACAGCAACCCCACGGACCCCCTTTTTCCAGCGACCCGCCTGGTTGATTGCTTTGTTCTTCCCTCTCATCCTGCTCGCCGTCACAACTCCATGCTCTATTGGCCCTCCCCCGTATACTCACAGAAAACATACTTAATGTGAACAGTGTCTACTTCCATATAACACTATACCTGTTAGTTTTTTTTTTCACACGACACAATAAAAAGGTTAAACCGCTGGAAAAAAAAAATTTGTATAGTGGCTACAGACCTTTACATTCCTTACTCCATACAGAATTTTAAACTTCTCACCTTTCATGATCTCGGGACTGGAGCAGCTCTAGCAATTCCTGAGGGTCAAGACAGCTCTTAGATTGATTTATTCCATTGTGCCCACCTTTGAACTTATCTGGAAAGAAAAACATTAGCTTAAATATCCTTGTGAAAGGCAAATAATGCTGAACTAAATCTGCCATCTAGCTTGATTTATAATTATAATAAGAAAAAAAAAAACTGGGAGGGCAGCTAATGAATACACAATGAGCAAGAGAAAGGAGGGGGAAAAAAAAAAGTCGGGGAGGATAGGATGTCAGCATTAGCTTGGCAAGATGGCCACTGCCTAGACTAGGATTTTCTGCTTTTCCTTTATAGAATTCATTCACAGGAATCATTACGTGGATAGCACAATACATCTGTTATGTAAGTAGAAGTAGTATTTATCTACTTGTGTCTTTTTATTTCTAGGTTAGCATGGGTGTCGCTTGTTCTTTAACCTCTTCACCTCAAAGGGTTTTTCTGCTCAAAAAACCAGAGCAGTTTTCACCCGTCAGTGCGCTCCTTCCATTCATTCACCTATAACTTTATTACTACTTATTACAGCGAAACAATCTATATCTTTTTTTTGCCACTGTATAGGCTTTCTTTGGGGGGTACTTTTTGCTAAAAATTATTTTCTTCTTACTCAGTTTTAATAAAAAGAATAAGAAAAAAATTGAAAATTTTTTTTCAGTTTTCAGCCATTTTCAAAATGAAACATGCTACCGTAATTAAAACCCACACATTTTATTTTCCCGTTTGTATCGTTTATTGCAACGTTTAAACTTTTTCCCTAGAACAATGTATGGCGCCAATATTTCATTTGGAAATAAAGGTGCATTTTTTAAGTTTTGCGTCTATCCCCAATTACAGGCCCATAATTTATAAAGTAATAGTATACAGTTTTTGTATACATATTAAAAAAGTTCAGTCCCTAAGGTAACTATTTATGTATTTTTTTTAATTTTGTAATTTTTTTATTAAAAAAAATAAAAAAAAAAGTTAACTTTAGGGGAGTGTGGGAGGTCAGGGGTTAATAATAAAAAAGGTAACTAGGGATAATAAACTGAAAAAAAAAAAAATTAGGGAGGGGACGAACAGCAGCCCGACAGACCCGACAGCCTGTTCAATATTTACCTTTCCAGGCTCCAGCGGGGGCGCTGTTGCGGCTCTGACGGAGATAGGTGGAAATAGCAGATCTCCGTCGGGGTCCGCTCTACAGCGCAGGAGCCGGAGACTTGCGCCTGCGCTGTAGAGCGGCCCGACAGTGATCGGCTATTTCCGCCTATCTCCGTGGGAAGAGCGGATACTGCGCCTGCGCTGGAGCGATAAATATTTACATTGCCGCCGCTCTGGGAGGATTTTCGCCGCCGCGGGACCGAGGACGACGGGGGAAGCCTCAATAGGATCCAGAGGCTTCCCCCACCTGGGGGGCAGGAGAGGTTTTTTCGCTACAGATTTTCTTTAAAGCCAAATGGTTACCAATCTAAAAATAAGTCAGATACTCACCTAAGGAGAGGGAAGGCTCAGTCCTAATGAGCCTTCCCCTCTCCCGGTGCCCTCGGTGCTGTGCTGGCTCCCCCGTTCGCGTCCGCCGCCGAAGGGACTTCGGAGGTCTTCGGGAGCACTCGGGCTTCCGAAGACGGGCCGCTCCATACTATGTACGCGCGAGTGCGTCATAGAGGGCACTCGCGCATGCGTAGTATGGAACGGCCCGTCTTCGGGAGCCCGAGTGCTCCCTTCAGCTGCGAAAGTGGCAGTATTTGACCGAACTGGTCGAATACTGCTACGGGGGATCCTGTGCGGGACCGGGCACCAGGAGAGGAGAGGGAAGGCTCATTAGGACCGAGCCTTCCCTCTCCTTAGGTGAGTATCTGACTTATTTTTAGATTGGTAAACATTCACTTGTTTATGGCAATTTAAGTGGACCTGCACAGGACAGAAGGAAAAAAGGCTAAACTCTCTAAATACATACAGGGTGCATTTCCCTAATTCCCCCTCATTTGTGTCTAATCACAAGTTGAAATTTGTTCGCTCCCGTGTCAGCTGACTGCTACAGCAGATACGCTCATTTGAAAGCACAAGATATTAACAATATGTCTGCTTCCATGTCTTGACGAGTATGCACAATTTATAAGGGAGCAGGTCCTAAGTCCTAAGTTAAAACCTATGAACTACTGACTTTCCTACCCTATCCCCCTGAACTCACAAGCCATTCTGTCAGGACAGAATATAGCAGCAATTTTTTATTTCTTAAATCAGTGAGGGTCACAATTCGTCTGACTAGGTCTGAACTAAAGAGAAACTGTCACTTGTACACATGAATATTCAACTCTTATCAGGGCTCGTTCACATTGCGTTCCAGTCGCGTGGCCATCCGTGTTGGGCAGGTTTTGTGGCCTTTTCTTCCTATTCCCAGCGATTACCAGTGTGTTTTTTTTTTTTTTTTTTTTTTAAACGCTTTTCTAATCTGTTTTGCCAAGCGATTGCGGACGTCAGGAAGTGAACTCTGAACCGGAAAAATATAATGTATTCTTAAAAACGCAAACACAATAACTGCACAAAGCGATTTTGTGAGCGTTTTGCGTTTCTCCTATACCTTCCATTGAGGCGGAATCGCCCCTGAAATGGTCCGCGCACCGCACGACCCGCGCTGATATGAACCTTCTCAGACATTCATTACATAACCAATATGCGGGTGGGAAAAAGGAAAAAAAAAAAACACCCCTTCTCAAAGTTGTGTGTACGGGGTATGAATACTGAGATATTTGGACTAAATATCAGTAGCACAATGGAACACTGTAGAAAACAACAGCGTGATAAAAAGTCTGTTTCATACTATAACTAGTGGCAAAGTTTTGCCGCAATTGCTATTCTCAGAGAACCAGGAGCTCTCCCTGAATGAGAAGAGCAAACAAGAATTGTGGCAAAATAGCAGTGATTGGCATGTCTTCAGCCCAATCTACATGATACGATTCTTTATCCGATTCAATTACAATTCTATTTACGATCCGATTAAATCCAACATGTCCAATCGGGATTCGATTCAATTTGCCATTGTTTTGCAATGTCAAATCGAATCCCGATCAGACCTGTTGGATTTAATCAGATCGTAAATAGAATCATAATGGAATCTTATAAAGAATCGTATCGTGTAGATTGGGCTTTCAACTGAGGGCATAAAAGAAAAAACCCTTTAGCTCTGCATGCCAGACGTAAACATGATTCTTCCCATGCTGCATGAGGCACTTTTTCATCACTACACTGACAAGGTAAGAAGATTTTTTTCACCTCTTTGCTGATCTGTTTTTTTCCTCATAACCCTTTTCCCTCTGGTTTTGTAAAAAAAAAAAAAAAACAAAAAAAAAAAAAACACACATCTCCTTACAGTGCCTCTAAGTGTAAGATGTACATCACTCATGACTTACTTTTGTGAATAACCAACTTTTCCAGCTTCCTTTTGGCTGCTGCTCTTTCAACAATCTTCTGGTCAATAGTATTTGCTGTCACCAGTCGATACACCACAACTGGCTTTGTCTGACCAATTCGGTGGCATCTGTCCTGGGCCTGCAGATCAGCTTGTGGATTCTGTTTGGAGGGATTTATGGCATGTCAAAAAGTCATATAAACTGCTACTAAAAAATAAAATGATCTGCTTTATCAGTTCATCCAATGTAAAGGCCCAGAAACAATGGTATGACCGAATTCTAAAGACTGATACCTGGCCTAATGCTGGGTACACGCAATGCAATTTCCCATTCGAACGACTGGTAATCTGACGGTAAGTATTGTGTACATGCCCAAACTGCTGCCCATCGATAATGGGATCCATTTTCTGAACAACAATAGGTTTTGTGAAGTTAATTATCAGGAAGAGACCAGACATGTCAGAAATCGCTCTAATTCCACCAATCGGTCGGAAAGTTGTATTATGCATAACCCAAACATTAATGTAATTTTACCCGGATCGGGACCACCGATAGTTAACACTAAGCCACACTTGTGGCTGTCTAAGGGCTGGTGCACACCAAGAGCTTTACTGAGCATCTTGAAAAATGCTAGCGCTTTGAAAACCCCTTGGCTAATGTATTTGAATGGGATGGAGCACACCAGAGCCATGTGCTTTTTTTCCCCATACGCGGGTCCTGCAGCATTTCTGCAGATTTGAGGCGATTCAGCCTCAATATGAAGTATCAGAAAGTGGAAAAATCGCTCTGAAAAGCGCTAGAACAGAGCAATTGCCCAAGGGTTCTTGTTACAGAAGCTGTTCAGTTAAAGCTCTACTGTAACAAAACAAAAATGCTACATTAAAACACTTCACAAATCGCTGAACAGGATTAGAAAATAGCTAGGCATATGCCTCGAATCGCCTTTAGAAAAATCACTTCAAAATGCACTAAGAGTTCGCTTTTTCGCTAGCGCTCTTTGGTGTGCACTGGCCCTTTGTCAGATGGCTCCAGAGCATAAGCAATAGAACATCTTTGCCAGCTCACATCTCCATACATCAGTTAGGAGCCATTTTTATTGGCTCCTGATCACTGAGCCAGTCAAAAAAATAAGGCTCCGGTTCTTAACCTCCCAGTGACGCCGGATGGCACCGCTCAGGCCCTGGTGAGCCGATTTGAATACAATTTTTTTTTTTTTTTTAAACACGCAGCTAGCACTTTGCTACCCGCCGCGTAACAGGCCCCATCGCACCTGAACACTTTATGAATGACCACCCAGAACTCTAAAGTACCAGCAGCGGTGTTTTCCCGCATTGATTCTCCTTACCGACTGCTCTTTTATGAATGATACCCCATGTGTCTAAATGTGGAAAAATGGGAACAAAGCACAACCGGAGCAGTGGACACACAGACAGGGGTGGCACAGAAAGATGGGGCACAGAAAGTTGTGCCAACCTACACAGATTCAAGGTAAAAAAATCTACAGTCTTAATCTCATTAAAGGGAACCAGAGAGGAAGCACCCTTGTGTATTTTACCATGTATATCAGTAAGAACATTAGAGAAAACACTTACCATGCTCTCTGTTTCCTCCTCACTGCTAAAAGTGTCTGTTAACAGCAGTCACAAGAATCCCAGACTGAGCAATTAAATCTGGCTTTGCTGGGAATGATTATTGCTGAGTCATTATAGCAAAGCCACAAGGGGGCAGGCTTGGGCTTGAAATAACACCACAGAATACATACTTAGCTATAATCTTTCTGTAGCAAAGCTAGACGGAGCAGCCTGACTTCTCAGTCGGGGATTCTTATCAGACGTGATAACAGTCAGATTACACAGAGAACAATGAAACAAAGGGCAGATTAGGTGTTTACTGTCATGTTCCCACTGATTTATAAGGTAAAATACAAGAGGGTGCTTCATCTCTGGTTCTCTTTAACCTTAAGATACCTGTGATTAGAATGATTAGCATCTCTTGGGAAGCAGAAAACATTCTACACATACATGAATGGATACAGTGTAGCAAACAGAGTGCTCTATGAAATCACCTACCCAGTCACTGTCATAAATGATGACCGTATCCGCTCCTGTTAGGTTGATTCCCAGGCCTCCTGCCCGCGTGCTAACCAGGAAGATGAAGACATCCGGGTCAGTATTAAACAGCCTCATCTGCAGGAAACACAGAGCACAAAATTAACAGACCTACCAAATAAGTGACCCGAGTACTCCAGCTAAGTAGCTCCCTAAGTAAGTTACTGTATAGTTATTTTTCCCTTTACTTGCAATGCTTTGGGGGAAAAAAACAAAAAAAACACGCAATTAGTCTAACTATTTTTGGAGTGACAAATTCACTTTATTTGGCCCCTTCCCGATTGTGTTTTCAGAAATGTACAGTGCGCAACGGGGATGTTTGAAACAGCAGCAGCTTTAAACTCCGTGTCCTGGCATGTGTCCCCCACAGCAGCAGCACAGATCACACTTAGAGTCCAGCGCTGTCCATCCTCCTCTCTCCACCACCTGCTGGCTCCTGTGCACAGCATTTCTTCCTCATAACAGGTGACATACAGGAAGTAGTGTCATACAGCGAGAGAGCAGGAGGCAGAGTGGATAGTCTGACAGTGCTAGACTGGCTGGAAGGAGAGGTAGGGGCTGCTGCCTTGGGCAGGGGGGCAGAAACAAAGGGGACAAAACTGAGCGAGATTGAGGCATAGAAGGGGACAGAGGCAAATGGGGACACATAGGGAGTACAGGGCATGGACAAAAATGCAAGGCCAAAGAGTTGACTAAAGAATACAGTAGAATCCCTTTATAGTAAACTCTGTGGGACCAGGAAATCAAAAGTTTTCTAGATCAGAATTGGTCATACTATACATTTATACAGATGCATTTGCTGGGAACAGAGGACTGAGTTTAGGATATCCAGGTTTACTATAAAGAAGTTCTACTCTACACTGTAAACTGATTTCTTGTACAAGCATAACATGGAGAAAATGGAAAAGAGTATTTGTAAAGACAAAAACAATGCTGAAATACTGATTAGGACAAACCGGTGACCCGTACATTTTCCTCTCTCTCTGCATACGCCATGGATCCGTCTAACCTACAGAATTTGAATTTCCTGTAATAGCAGTAATCCATTAATATGTCCAACATCATTGTCATCTGTGAAAACATCAAAACCTAAAGGAAAAACAAAACAAAAAAATGTACTCGTTAAAACAGCTTCCAAACTCAAAATGTGACAAGTCTTATTTATGCAATCACAGAAGTTTCTACACTTTATAAGGAACTATGGAGGAGATTCTGGTATTCAAACTTGCTTAAACCTCCCTGGCGGTATGATTCTTCCCTGATTTTAGTGTCTAAAAGTATTAAAATTTACTTATGTGCTTTAACCACTTGAGGACCTAGGGCTTTCTACCCCTTAAGGACCGGCCACTTTTTTTCCATTCAGACCACTGCAGCTTTCACGGTTTATTGCTCGCTCATACAACCTACCACCTAAATGAATTTTGGCTCCTTTTCTTGTCACTAATAAAGCTTTCTTTTAGTGCCATTTGATTGCTCCTGCGATTTTTACTTTTTATTATATTCAGCAAAAAAGACATGAATTTTGGCAAAAAAATGATTTTTTTAACTTTCTGTGCTGACATTTTTCAAATAAAGTAAAATTTCTGTATACATGCAGCGCGAAAAATGTGGACAAACATGTTTTTGATAAAAAAAAACCCATTCAGTGTATATTTATTGGTTTGGGTAAAAGTTATAGCGTTTACAAACTATGGTGCAAAAAGTGAATTTTCCCATTTTCAAGCATCTCTGACTTTTCTGACCCTCTGTCATGTTTCATGAGGGGCTAGAATTCCAGGATAGTATAAATACCCCCCAAATGACCCCATTTTGGAAAGAAGACATCCCAAAGTATTCACTGAGAGGCATAGTGAGTTCATAGAAGATATTTTTTGTCACAAGTAAGCGGAAAATGACACTTTGTGAAAAAAAAAAAAAAAAAAAGTTTCCATTTCTTCTAACTTGCGACAAAAAAAAATGAAATCTGCCACGGACTCACCATGCTCCTCTCTGAATACCTTGAAGTGTCTACTTTCCAAAATGGGGTCATTTGTGGGGTGTGTTTACTGTCCTGACATTTTGGGGGGTGCTAAATTGTAAGCACCCCTGTAAAGCCTGAAGGTGCTCATTGGACTTTGGACCCCTTAGCGTAGTTAGGGTGCAAAAAAGTGCCACACATGTGGTATTGCCGTACTCAGGAGAAGTAGTATAATGTGTTTTGGGGTGTATTTTTACACATACCCATGCTGGGTGGGAGAAATATCTCTGTAAATGACAATTTGTTAATTTTTTTTACACACAATTGTCCATTTACAGAGATCTTTCTCCCACTCAGCATGGGTATGTGTAAAAATACACCACAAAACACATTATACTACTTCTCCTGAGTACGGCGATACCACATGTGTGGCACTTTTTTGCACCCTAACTGCGCTAAAGGGCCCAAAGTCCAATGAGTACCTTTAGAATTTCACAGGTCATTTTGAGAAATTTCGTTTCAAGACTACTCCTCACGGTTTAGGGCCCCTAAAATGCCAGGGCAGTATAGGAACCCCACAAATGACCCCATTTTAGAAAGAAGACACCCCAAGGTATTCCGTTAGGAGTATAGTGAGTTCATAGAAGATTTTATTTTTTTGTCAAAAGTTAGCGGAAATTGATTTTAATTGTGTTTTTTCACAAAGTGTCATTTTCCACTAACTTTTGACAAAAAATAAAATCTTCTATGAACTCACCATACTCCTAACGGAATACCTTGGGGTGTCTTCTTTCTAAAATGGGGTCATTTGTGGGGTTCCTATACTGCCCTGGCATTTTAGGGGCCCTAAACCGTGAGGAGTAGTCTTGAAACGAAATTTCTCAAAATGACCTGTGAAATTCTAAAGGTACTCATTGGACTTTGGGCCCTTTAGCGCAGTTAGGGTGCAAAAAAGTGCCACACATGTGGTATCGCCGTACTCAGGAGAAGTAGTACAATGTGTTTTGGGGTGTATTTTTACACATACCCATGCTGGGTGGGAGAAATACCTCTGTAAATGGACAATTGTGTGTAAAAAAATCAAAAGATTGTCATTTACAGAGGTATTTCTCCCACCCAGCATGGGTATGTGTAAAAATACACCCCAAAACACATTATACTACTTCTCCTGAGTACGGCGATACCACATGTGTGGCACTTTTTTGCACCCTAACTGCACTAAGGGGCCCAAAGTGCAATGAGTACCTTTAGGATTTCACAGGTCATTTTTGTTTCAAGACTACTCCTCACGGTTTAGGGCCCCTAAAATGCCAGGGCAGTATAGGAACCCCACTAATGACCCCATTTTAGAAAGAAGACACCCCAAGGTATTCCGTTAGGAGTATGGTGAGTTCATAGAAGTTTTTATTTTTTTGTCACAAGTTAGCGGAAATTGATTTTAATAGTTTTTTTTCACAAAGTGTCATTTTCCGCTAACTTGTGACAAAAAATAAAATCTTCTATGAACTCACCATACTCCGTACGGAATACCTTTGGGTGTCTTCTTTCTAGAATGGGGTCATTTGTGGGGTTCCTATACTGCCCTGGCATTTTAGGGGCCCTAAACCGTGAGGAGTAGTCTTGAAACCAAATGTCGCAAAATGACCTGTGAAATCCTAAAGGTACTCATTGGACTTTGGGCCCCTTAGCGTACTTAGGGTGTAAAAAAGTGTCACACATGTGGTACCGCCGTACTCAGGAGAAGTAGTATAATGCGTTTTGGGGTGTATTTTTACACATACCCATGCTAAGTGGGAGAAATATCTCTGTAAATGACAATTGTTTGATTTTTTTACACACAATTTCCATTTACATAGAAATTTCTCCCATCCAGCATGGGTATGTGTAAAAATACACCCCAAAACACATTATACTACTTTTCCTGAGTACAGCGGTACCACATGTGTGACAATTTTTTGCAGCCTAGGTGCGCTAAGGGGCCCAACGTCCTATTCACAGGTCATTTTGAAGCATTTGTTTTCTAGACTACTCCTCGCGGTTTAGGGCCCCTAAAATGCCAGGGCAGTATAGGAACCCCACAAGTGACCCCATTTTAGAAAGAAGACACCCCAAGGTATTCCGTTAGGTGTATGGCGAGTTCATAGAAGATTTTATTTTTTGTCACAAGTTAGTGAAAAATGACACTTTGTGAAAAAAAACCAATAAAAATTAATTTCCGCTAACTTTTGACAAAAATAAAATCTTCTATGAACTCGTCATACACCTAACAGAATACCTTGGGGTGTCTTTTTTTCTAAAATAGGGTCACTTGTGGGGTTCCTATACCGCCCTGGCATTTTACAGGCCCAAAACCGTGAGTAGTCTGGAAACCAAATGTCTCAAAATGACTGTTCAGGGGTATAAGCATCTGCAAATTTTGATGACAGGTGGTCTATGAGGGGGCGAATTTTGTGGAACCGGTCATAAGCAGGGTGGCCTTTTAGATGACAGGTTGTATTGGGCCTGATCTGATGGATAGGAGTGCTAGGGGGGTGACAGGAGGTGATTGATGGGTGTCTCAGGGGGTGGTTAGAGGGGAAAATAGATGCAATCAATGCACTGGGGAGGTGATCGGAAGGGGGTCTGAGGGGGATCTGAGGGATTGGCCGAGTGATCAGGAGCCCACACTGGGCAAATTGGGGCCTGATCTGATGGGTAGGTGTGCTAGGGGGTGACAGGAGGTGATTGATGGGTGTCTCAAGGTGTGATTAGAGGGGGGAATAGATGCAAGCAATACACTGGCGAGGTGATCAGGGCTGGGGTCTGAGGGCATTCTGAGGGTGTGGGCGGGTGATTGAGTGCCCTAGGGGCAGATAGGGGTCTAATCTGATAGGTAGCAGTGACAGGGGGTGATTGATGGGTAATTAGTGGGTGTTTAGGGTAGAGAATAGATGGAAACACTGCGCTTGGGTGGTGATCTGATGTCGGATCTGCGGGCGATCTATTGGTGTGGGTGGGTGATCAGTTTGCCCGCAAGGGGCAGGTTAGGGGCTGATTGATGGGTGGCAGTGACAGCGGGTGATTGATGGGTGGAAGTGACAGGGGGTGATTGATGGGTGGCAGTGACAGGGGGTGATTGATGGGTGATTGATAGGTGATTGACAGGTAATCAGTGGGTTATTACAGGGGAGAACAGATGTAAATATTGCACTGGCGAATTGATAAGGGGGGGTCTGAGGGCAATCTGAGCGTGTAGGCGGGCGATTGGGTGCCCGCAAGGGGCAGATTAGGGTCTGATCTGATGGGTAACAGTGACAGGTGGTGATAGGGGGTGATTGATGGGTAATTAGTGGGTGTTTAGAGGAGAGAATAGATGTAAACGCTGCGCTTGGGTGGTGATCTGATGTCGGATCTGCGGGCGATCTATTGGTGTGGGTGGGTGATCAGATTGCCCGCAAGGGGCAGGTTAGGGGCTGATTGATGGGTGGCAGTGACAGGGGGTGATTGATGGGTGATAGGTGATTGGCAGGTGATTGACAGGTGATCAGTGGGTTATTACAGGGAAGAACAGATGTAATTAATGCACTGGTGAATTGATAAGGGGGGGGTCAGAGGGCAATCTGAGCGTGTGGGCGGGTGATTGGGTGCCCGCAAGGGGCAGATTAGGGTCTGATCTGATAGGTAAAAGTGACAGGTGGTGATAGGGGGTGATTGATGGGTGATTGATGGGTAATTAGTGTGTGTTTAGAGGAGAGAATAGATGTAAACAATGGATTTGGGAGGTGATCTGATGTCGGATCTGCGGGCGATCTATTGGTGTGGGGGGGTGATCAGATTGCCCGCAAGGGGCAGGTTAGGGGCTGGCTGATGGGTGGCAGTGACAGGGGGTGATTGACGGGTGATTGATGGGTGATTGACAGGTGATTGACAGGTGATCAGGGGGATAGATGCATACAGTAAACAGGGGGGGTGGTCTGGGGGGGGTCTGGGGAGAATCTGAGGGGTGGGGGGTGATCAGGAGGGGGCAGGGAGCAGGGTGGGGGATAAAAAAAAAATAGCGTTGACAGATAGTGACAGGGAGTGATTGATGGGTGATTAGGGGGGTGATTGGGTGCAAACAGGGGTCTGGGGGGTGGGCAGGGGGGGGTCTGATGGGTGCTGTGGGCGATCTGGGGCAGGGGGGGGGAAATCAGTGTGCTTGGTGCAGACTAGGGTGGCTGCAGCCTGCCCTGGTGGTCCCTCGGACACTGGGACCACCAGGGCAGGAGGCAGCCTGTATAATACACTTTGTAAACATTACAAAGTGTATTATACACTTTGTATGCGGCGATCGCGGGGTTAACATCCCGCCGGCGCTTCCGTATGGCCGGCGGGATGTTGCGGCGGGTGAGCGGCGCCAGGCGGAGGATCGCGTCACTGATGACGCGATCGCTCCGCCCATGCCCCTACAAGGACCGCCGCCAATTGTCAATACGGCGGTCCTTGCGGGGTGCACTTCCCGGCCGCCAATGGTACATACGGCGGTCGGGAAGTGGTTAAAAGGGAGACTTAAACAAAAAAAAGAAGGTTTTACTCACCTGGGGCTTCCAATATCCCCCTGCAGCTGTCCTGTTCCCTCGCCGTCTCCCTCCGATCCTCCTGGCCCCACCGGCAGCCACTTCCTGTTTCGGTGACAGGAGCCGACAGGCTGGGGACGCGAGTGATTCTTCGCGTTCCCAGACACATTAGCACCCTCTATGCTGCTATATGGTATATGCTATATGCTATAGCAGCATAGATGGCACTATTGTGGCCAGGAACGCGAAGAATCACTCGCGTCCCCAGCCTGTCAGCTCCTGTCACTGAAACAGGAAGTGGCTGCTGGCGGGGCCAGGAGGATCGGAGGGAGACGGCGAGGGCACCGGACAGCTGCAGGGGGCTATTGGAAGCCCCAGGTGAGAAAAACTTTTTTTTTTTTTTAACTTAAGTGTCCCTTTAAGACTCAAAGCACTAAAAATACATACTGCAGAGAGATCTGCAGCAGCTCAGCACATTTCTCACTTCCCCGGGATTATCGTTCCCTGCAACCTTTTTTTTTTTACTCAGAGCCTGACTCGGGGTTACCGCCAAGGAGGTGGAGCAGAAATGTACTGAATTAATTTAATAGTGGCAAACGTTTGTTTTCCTTAAAGAGACTCTGAAGTCGAACACATCATTGCCCCAAACTAAAATGCTGCATCCCCGTGGCTGAACACTAACTAAATCCCCCCCCCAAACTCCCCAGGGCACACTGCAGGCAGCGCTTCCATGAGAGGCAGAGCTTTCAGCTGCAGCTCTGCCTATCCACGCATCTATCAGCACTGATCGCCGCCTCCACCCGCCCCTCTCAGTCTTCCTTCACTGAGAGGGGCAGGGGAGAGGCGGAGATACGCGCTGATTGACGCATGTGGAGGAAGAGCTGCAGCTGAAAGCTCTGCCTCCTCCAGCAGCAAAATCCACGACCAAGAAAGTCGTGGAGTTTGCGGGGGAGAGGTACAGGTGAGTAAGGGGGGGGGGGGGGGGGGGGGATTTAGTTAGATTTCAGCCACGGGGATGCAACGTTTTAGTTAGGGCAATAATGTTAGAGGCTTTTACAATAAAAAGCTGATTTTTAGGAGACTTCAGTGTTTCTTAAAAGGACTCACAAGGCAACATTCAAAAGCAATTTATACTTACCTGGGCTGGGGCATCTTCTAGCCTCTAGATGTCTTCTGAGTCCCTCACTGCAGTTCCGGTGGTCCCCACTGGCCACCCATGAAGCTGGCTTCTGTAAATGTGTGGGTGTGTGCGGCCGGTATCGTGCCCATGTCATCGGGTATGTACTGTGACGGTGCAGGCGTAGTAGGGGCCTGATGACATGTGCCCACACATGCGCAGAAACTAGCTTTACAGGCGGCCAGCGGGGACCACTGGAGCTGCAGCGAGGGACTTAGAAATCTAGGGGCTGCAAGCAGCTTTTTAATGTCGCCTTGCGAGTCCTTTAAAGGGAACCTAAACTAAGAAGGATGTGGATTTTTCCTTTTAAAATACCAGTTGCCTGACTCTTCCGCTGATCATGTGTCTCAAATACTTTTAGTCACAGCCCCTGAACAAGCATGCAGATCAGGTGCTGACTGAAGTCAGACTAGATTAGCTGCATGCTTGTTTCAGGTGTGTGATTCAGCCAAAGATCAGCAAGGGCTACCAGGCAACTGGTATTTTTTGAGAAGGAAACAGCCATATCCTCAGTTTAGGTTCCCTTTAAAGAGACTCTGAAGCGAGAATAAATCTCGCTTCAGAGCTCATAGTTAGCAGGGGCATGTGTGCCCCTGCTAAACCACCGCTATCGCGCCGCTAAACGGGGGTCCCTTCACCCCCAAACCCACCCCCGCAAAAGCTGGTCGTAGAGTTGGTCGTTCGTGGAGGCAGGGCTAACGGCTGCAGCCCTGCCTCCAGTCGCGTCCATCAGCGGCGCATCGCCGCCTCTCCCCCGCCCCTCAGTGAAGGAAGACAGAGGGGCGGGGGAGAGGCGGAGATACGCGCTGACAGATGCGTGTGGGGCAGGGCTGCGGCGGTTAGCCCTGCCCCAACCAGGAAGCGCTCCCCCGCTGCACCGAGGGGATTTGGGGTGAAGGGACCCCCGTTAAGCCGCGAGATAGCGGCGTTTTAGCAGGGGCACACATGCCCCTGCTATCTATGAGGTCTGAAGCGAGATTTATTCTCGCTTCAGACTCTCTAAGGCTGAGTTCCCCAACCCTGTCCTCAAGGCCCACTAACCGTACATGTTTTGCAGAAAACCACAAACCTGCACAGGTGAGGTAGTGTCTCAGCAGAGCTGATGAACTATCTCTGGATTTATGCACGGTTGGTGGGCCCTTGAGGACAGGGTTTGGGAACACTGCTTTAAGTGCCAGTTTCCACTACGTGCAGATCAGAGCCAAGTCTGCAGTGTTTCCCCACTGCCTCTTTAATGGATTGCCACTAGATTGCACTGCGAAGTGAATCTGGACGGCATGCTGCAGTTTTCTGCAGCATGCAGAAAACTGAAGATTTGCAGCACTATGGGAGCCATGGGAATAGACCCTGGGGGCTGATTCATGTTTAAAGGCTGGAACCCACTAGAAAGTGCTATCGCTAGTGATTGGTGGTAGCACTTTGCAAGCGATTTTGGAGCGATTTCCCTGCTCCTATACAATTTACTTTAATGGAAACGCTCACAAACTGCTGCATGTTCTGTGACTGGGATTTCCTCAAAATCGCTCTAGTGGAATCTGTCCCATCCATTTACATTGGCAGAGCGTTAAGGGGGAAGGAGGGGAAAAAAAAAAAAAAAAAAAAAAAAACACGCTAGCAATCGAAAGTGCTCCCTAAACGCTCAAAAACGCTCTAGTGGGTTCCATGCTACAGGGCTGGCTCTCACTTGGCGCTTTCAGTGCTTTGCCGATTGCTGGTGTCCAGCAAACCGCTGCTGCTAATGTATCCCTATGATACATTCTCACTACAGCATTTGCGATTAATCGCAAAACGCGCTGCATGCAGAACTTCAGTAACGATTGCGCTGTGATTCTGGGAAATCACAGTTAATAGTGAGATTTTGCCTTAGCAAAAGCCTTTTTTAAAAAAAAATAAAACAAATATCACAAGTGCTTTAAAGAGACTCCGTAACAAAAAAATGCATCCTGTTTTTTATCATCCTACAAGTTCCAAAAGCTATTCTAATGTGTTCTGGCTAACTGCAGCACTTTCTACTATGACAGTCTCTGTAATAAATCAATGTATCTTTCCCCTGTCAGACTTGTCGGCCTGTGTCTGGAAGGCTGCCAAGTTCTTCAGTGTTGTGGTTCTGCTATGAACTCCCCCTTCCTGGCCCCTCTATGCACACTGCCTGTGTGTTATTTAGATAAGAGAGAAGAGAGAAGCTGCTCTAATCAGCTGGATAAATCGTCCTCTGAGCTGCCTGACCTTTCACATACTGAGGAATTACAAACAAGGGCAAAGCTGTTTGCAGGAAGAAAAGAGCAGCCTGAAACTTCAGTGCATGGGGGAAAGAAACACAAATGATCTCTTGAGATTCAAAAGGAATGCTGTATATAGCCTGCTTGTGTATGAATGTATTTTCTATGTGTGGACATACTGTACATCAACCTACTTCCTGTTTTGGTGGCCATTTTGTTTGTTTACAAACAAACTTTTTAAAACTGTTTTTAACCACTTTTAATGCAGCGAGGAGCGGCGAAATTGTGACAGAGGGTAATAGGAGATGTCCCCTAACACACTGGTATGTTTACTTTTGAGCGATTTTAACAATACAGATTCTCTTTAAAATCTCATGTGAATCAGCCCTCAAGGATACAGGTGTTGAACCATGCATATAACGCTTTACTTACCTGGAGCATTGTTACGGCCCCTAGAAGTCTCTCTTGCCACAGTTCCGCAGGGATCAGTTTCTGCACATGCCTCCTGTGATCCCATTGCTAAGAGCATTCTGCACAGAAGCCGACCACTATGGTAATAGCAGCGGTAGCCTGGAGCACAGCGGAACTGTGCCGAGAGAAACACAGACTAAGGGCTGTAAGAAGCCCCAGGTAAGTAAAGCTTTATATACTTGGTTCAACTCCAGTACCTTTAAAGATCTCAGACACAGGGGGCGATCAATGCAGTTTTTCTCCTAAGATACTAAATAGAAGATGAAAAGCTAACTTTTCAGCACTCGGCAATTGCTCCCTGATGGCTTAAAGGAAACCAGAGACTGCGAGAGAGAAATATAATGCATATCTAGCCCCCCCCCCCCCCCCCATCCAGGCCAGACAATTCAGGCAGCGGTGGATGGCGAGAGAGCAACCAGCCTAAGGGGGCTGAAGTCAGACCCAGGTATGTATACATTTTATTCTCCCTCGATCTCAGGTACAAATTTAGGAGCTAGTCTACTTTAGGGGACCCACCGCAAATCCCCATAGACAATTTCACCTGGGCTGCAAAACGGAACAAAGGTCTTCCGTTTGCTTGTTTAAACCTCCACAAGCCTTATATCCCTGGGTAGCTAAGCAGGTCCTCTAACGAATTTTGCGGTTTCGGTCAAAAAAAAAAGTTGGAACTGACTGTACAGGAGCCGCCGAACGGCCGCAATTTCGGGACCGTCAGCCATCTTTGTTCTGCTCTGCAGGTCGTTTCTTCCTCCTCATTGGAGGGAATTGTTAGGTGGGGGCGTGCCAGCTTCTGTCGGCAGCTAACGAACCCTCCAATGAGAAAGAAAGGACCTGCACAGCAGAAGGAAGATGGCCGACGGAACCGAGATGAAGGCCGTTCGGCGGCTCCTACACAGCCCATTTCAACTTTTTTTTGACCGAAAACCTCACAGTTCGTTACAGGATATGCTTACCTATCCGTGGGTATAAGGCTTGTGGGGGTTTAAACAAGGTGAAAGCGGACATTTGTTCCGTTTCTGCAGACCAGCTGAAAGTGTCTATGGGGATTTGCGGTGGGTCCCCTAAAGTAGACTAGCTCCCAAATTTAAACTAGTAAAAAAGCCTGCCCATTAAAAATGGGCACTAGGCTACAGGTTCTTCCCCCACAACGAGAGCACAGATGCATCCCGCTCGCCCGTCCACCACTGTCTGCAGTATATGCTCAGGGAGATGTTGCTTGCTTGGCAGTTGGAAAAAGCTGTTATTTCCCACAATACACACACACACACACACACACACACACACACACACACACACGTTTTATTATAGCGGATGTTAAAATATCACCTAGGAGAAAACTTCACTTTTTTTCCCTGAATTGGATCGGGCTCACAGTAACAACGGTTTGCAAAATACATACACAAATAAATATACAAGCAGCAACTAGAAAAATATAAAACTAGGAGATTCCAGAGGCTTTTTTATGTGAATGCAGTTTAATACCTTGTGACCTCTCTTCTTCATTTCAGGTAACATGCGATCCAAGAGTAAAAACTTTCCTGAGCTATTAATCAGTTCTTCATCAATCTAAAACAGTAAAGAGAACAACTTCATTAAAAAGAAAAAAAAAAAAAAAAGAAAATAAAGGTTTATTAATTAAAGATAAGGTTACTTTTCAAATGAATTTTAAACAAAGGGATTTTAAAACTCCAGCCAAATCCTTGAAGTGCTAACGCAGGTGTCCACAAAAGTAGCAACTTAAAGCACACCTTACATGTGCGACCTATGGAGGCGGACAGAATTCCTTTTTAAACAATACACATTGCCTGGCAGTCCTGATCATCGCCCTGAACAAGCATGCAGATCAGAGGTTTCTAACACTAAATCAGACAAGTGTAGCTTTCATGCTTGTCTCAGGTGTAGGATTCAGACACTACTGCAGTCAAAGATCAGAACTGCCAGGCAACTAGTATTGTTTAAAAGTAATAAAATGTGGCAGCTTTCATTTACCTATCACTTCAGGTTCCCTTTCAAGTATATCTGACCAGACAAGGCTACCTAATGCAAACACAGAATCATGTTCACACTGCATCCTTGGTAGAGAATGGGCAGGAAAGGGGAGGAAACTTTGTGAAAAACTCTTCCTGTCTGAAAATGTGACTTGTCACCAAAAGTCTAATTTTTCAAGGATTGATTACAGGGGCTGAGCGGAGCAAGAAGAGGAATGGACAATGCACAGAGGTATACTGATCTAGCATAGACATACCCCTGTGCTTACGGTAAGTAACTGACTTGGATCAGTTATACTTAAAGTGAGAATTCCCCCATGCAGGGGAGGGGTTTGCATCACATGACAGAGTGAGAGGGTTGTATATCTTGCATCCATCTTTCCATAATGTTGGGGATACAGGTACGTTTCTGTACCGTGTATCGAACAGCTGATAATATTCAGCTGGTCCGATCACGCTGCTCGACTCCCTCCAGCTCGATCCCCGCTGGCGGACAATGGCAGGGAATAGAGCTCAGATAAGGAGCGCCGGCGGGGACGAGCGGTAATCCATCCGCGCACACGAGCGGGGACACGGCTGGGGTCGATCAGGCGGCTAATCGGCCGCCGGATCGACCCGTGTATTTCCAGCATAAGGCCCTCTTCACAGTGATCAGTTGCAGCATAGTGAGTAAACCCTAAAAGTACAAACTTCAGCACATCTGATGTTCACCTTACTAATAGGAACACTGGCGATTGAGGATTTAGCTCAGGGATTTACTTTGACGAATGACAAGTATGGTTTGTTTTGAGGCGTTCCTGAAAAGTGTTCCAACGAATTTCCCGAGATCCTACCTGGAAATCCTGAGTTCCTGGATCCAGAGGGTACTCAATCAAGTATGGGTGGTTACAGCACTTTCTTAGCAGCATCATTATGTTCTTCATTTTAAGATTTATTTCTGCATTGGCAGGCAAGTTCACTTCTACCTCAGTACTGCAAGACATACAGAACAACTTAGTTACAGC
This sequence comes from Hyperolius riggenbachi, assembly GCF_040937935.1. Taxonomy (NCBI): domain Eukaryota; kingdom Metazoa; phylum Chordata; class Amphibia; order Anura; family Hyperoliidae; genus Hyperolius; species Hyperolius riggenbachi. The sequence continues at coordinate 43,359,209 of NC_090655.1, forward strand.
TGTTTAACAGTCTCAAGAAGAGGTGGTCTAAAGCACAAATACCTTTCTTGCTCAACTTCTTGGTTGGTAAGACTATTAATGAGCTTTTCAAAATCATCTGGAGTATCCTTATCCAGCTCACTGTAATTTACCACTCTCCGACTTTTTCTCCTTCCTCTTCCATTTTGAGTGATTATTAGTTCTGGAGCCTAAAGGAAGGAACAACCATTATATATATTTTTGTATATGCATCAAGGCCCACCAACAGAGCAAGTTCTGTGCAAACTGGCCTGATTCCTGCAGGTGACAGAAACCAGTCCGACTCCGCAGCACAATTTAGTGTCAAATCTAGTTCCATTTCGCTAAATAAGCCAGTTTTCAGACTGTGGGCCTCACTTCATGAAACATGAACTACGCCATGAAAGGCAAGCAGTGGTGCATACAAAAACATTACTCGTTGCCCATCAGGATAGAGCTGGAGGGCAAAATTAAACGAGGGTGGCACACAGTGGAACAGCTTTCAGCAGCTAAGGAGGGATGCCAGATCTTTAAAGTGAACCAGAGATGAAAAACTACGATATAAACAACTGGATCTGTCTTTCTACTCCTAAAATGACTTTAGATATCTCAAGGTTTTATGTATAAACATTTACAAGGTGGATTTAATGTTTCATAGTCTCTGCTCAATTGCAGTCTCTCAAGAGTCCCTGAGTGGAAATACATGAACTATTGACCTTTTTTACCTTTTCCTCTCACAGTAAAAAGCCTAGGTATCTGGAAAGTGTTTTATAGCTGTAATTTGTTGGTGAGCTGACTGCTATGGAACTGACAGTTTTTCTCCAGTCAGGACTCAAACTATAAACTCAGGCAATGAAATATGGAAAGGAGCACAGCATAAGTGTCTGTATGCTTGCCACTGTATATAGACCTGTTTATCTCAGGCCCAGTGCACACCAAAAACCTCTAGCAGATCCGCAAACCGCTAGAGGTTTTTTTAAGCAAATTTCAGAGCGATTCTAGGCATGTTTAAAGACGTTTTCTAAACATGCCTAGCGTTTGAGCGTTTGTGTAGCAGATTACAAATATTGTTACAGTAAAAGCTGTTACTGAACAGCTTCTTTAACAAAAATGCCTGGAAAACCACTCTGATCTAGCGTTTTTCAGAGCAGTTTGCGTTTTTCCTATACTTTACATTGAGGCAGAAACGCTTCTGTAAACCGCAAACGTGCTGCAGGACCCACGTTTGCTAAAAAAACCTCAAAACCGCTGGTGTGCACCATCCCATTGAAATACATTAGCCAAGCGTTTTCACAGGCGGAAGCGGTTTGCAAATCGTTCGGTGTGCACCAGGCCTCACATGTCATCTCTAGTACACTTTAAAACAGGCCTTTGATGTACAGGGTGGAGATATAGAATATAAAGCTAGAGATAGTCAATAAGATGCAAATAAATTCAAGCCTTTCCAGAGTTATGCATAGTAATATGCAAATACACATTAAAAATGGACTCTTTAAATCATGCAAGGGTGGCATTTGACTGGTCCCCTTAGCAGCTACATACAAAGTGCATAATGCATCTCAAAATAAGAAGTGTACAAAGACTGCGCAGGACACAGCCTCTATTCTCCCGTACCTTATCCTGGCCCAGCATTTTCTGTATTGTCCGGTTCACTATAGCCGAGTAAAACTTCTCTTGTTTCATGGTTAATGGAGCATAAACTACAACTTCCCTCTTTGGGGGAACCTCCAGTGCAACATCACTTTTCAGCCTTCGTAGAAGGAATGGTGTTAAAATCTAGGGATTAAATAAACACCAATTAAGTATCAATTTTTAAAATATACTTTGCTTTTCCAGAAAACTTGATACACCCTTGAGGACATAGTTACATTGGACGCAATGTAATAAAAGGAAGCAATGTAATAAAAGGAAGCAATGTAATAAAAGGAAGCAATGTAATAAAAGGAAGCAATGTAATAAAAGGAAGCAATGTAATAAAAGGTAGTGTTGACAGGTACTTTAGCAGGAGTTGCTTGGCACTGCCAAGTTAATTAAATGGTACAAAAAGGCATTTTCCAAAGACTCCTGAGTGTATTTAAAGTGGACCTGAACTCTTGCACAGAACAGAAGACAGACAAATGCACATTTATAGAGTTTAGCCCGTTTAATTCCCACTCATCTGTGTCTAATCAAGTTGTAATTTGATCCCCAAGCGGCGAGATCTGCAGCAGCCGCAGCACTCACTTTCCTGGGAGCCAGCGCTGCAGTTCTCCCTTCTGCCCTCCGGGTGGCGCTGTAAGCCTAGAGTGAGATTGCCGGCTGTCATGACGAACGACAGACAGATCTCACCAGGGGAACGCGGAGCCCCGGAGGAGAGAAAGAAGAATGGCAGCCGATGTCGGGATCCTCCCGCTCTTTCCCTGCATAGAGCTCCCGGCGGCTGCCACAAGTTCAGCTTGGGATAACCGCGCCTAGCTTGTCCGAGCTGGACTCCTGATAACCGCTAATAAAGTTAAAGAGTCCGAGGTGCCACTTGGGATGATCACAGATCTGCAAATTACTTGATGCAAATTTATGCAGCTTGAAAATGGACCGATCAATTTAAACCGGGGGGGAGGGGGGGGGGGAAGAAAGACGCAATGGCAGCTCCGGAAACCCTGCAAGAATTCTCGTGGCGGGTGTTTTGAGCAGGGAATCCCTCTGCTCTAATTTACCCCCCCCCCCACACACACACAAACTGCCTCAGGTTCTCGTTAAAGGTTATGCTGTTGCATATCTTTTAGAGCAAAGAAGCAGTCCTGACTTCAGCTCTGCTTTAAATCACTTGTCAGCAGCACCAAAATGCCGGCAGCAGGACCTTTACAGAAGCTAGCCAGCACCAGGCATGTAATGTGAACCGGCCTTATGGAAACACATGGGCTTTACAACATTCCAGCCTTTTACCACAGTAGCACCAAACCTGAGTAATTACATGCAACTGTAGGGGGGGGGGGGGGTGCTGGGGTTTGATGTCTGAAGCTTTCATGCACAGTAAATATCCTAGCAGTTGCCAACTACTTAAAAAAAAAAAATTCTGTATATTCCATTTAGATCATTAAATCCAGCTCCTGGGTCGTTTCTTCTTATGTTCTGCACCATCTAATGGGAACCATGCTAGTTACCAGACTTCTGGACCGATGTTCTGCCTACAAGTCACTGACCCAGTAATAGGCATGCAGATTTCACTATTACAGGTGTGTGACTCAAACACATCTAAAGCCAAAAGCTCAGCCCAGTCAGGCAACTGGCATTGTTTATAAAGGAATGACCATGGCAGCCTCCCTATTCCTCATTACATCTCCCCTTTACAAGAGCAGGTAGATGAACTTACTTGATGCAACATATGCAGAATGTTCTGTTCTCGTTCGTTGGCTACAATATTCTCAGCGTTCTGGGAGATGCCCGTTATATCAAACCAGGATTCAAAGCTAAAAAAGGGAAGATAGGGTTTCATTTTCATCGAGTCAACAAAAGCTTGAAAAGAACCAAACGGTAAATTAAGGGCCGGTTCACACAGGCACCTGCACTTCCTTTCCCCGACGGCCACGGCGCTCATCGAAACCCAAGAATGGATATCAAAAGTATACTTTCCTGGGGTTTCCTCCAGGCCTCTTCAGGCCACGGGCTCCCCTGCCATCTCCCCGGGCTGCTCAGATCATTTACTTGCCATCTTGGTATATTGGTCATTCGTGTTCTGTAGCTCAGGCGTTGCCCGGCCAAAAGCATTCTCCGTCTGCACAGCCATTTCAGGTACACTTGAATGGGCAGCGCTGGTACGGTCGTTACCTGCCATTTGTGCAAAAGCCACGTTTTTAGCCCTAATTTTCCTATTGGTTCAGCAGACAATAGCAGCTGGGTTGCTTACCGCTGCACCTCCTTGCCCCTCCCCCCCCCAAATTGGGTTGAAAATGTTGATTGCCACTGAAAGATGCCAAATGCTTTGAAGTGCTCTTGCAGAAAAGCATTTCATCAAGATGCCACCAGAAGCCAGTGTGACCAGACCCTAAAGCAGTTCAGTTTAAATACCTTCTTAAATCATCAAAAACATCAGGCAGCAGGAAGTTGAGGAGAGACCAGAGCTCTGCTAGGTTGTTCTGTAGCGGTGTCCCAGTAAGGAGCAGCTTATTGTCAGACTTGAACTGCTTTAATTCTCTTATAAGGCGACAGTTCATGTTTTTAATCCTATGTCCTTCATCCAGAATCATGTATTTCCAGGATCTGTGCTGAAGAGTGGATGTCGAGATATTTTTTATTTAACTAACCAATGGAAAAAAAAACAAAAACAAAACCTAAACAGTGCAGAAATGTACCTGCAAGGTTTGACGATCTATCATGGCAATCTCAAAAGATGTAATAACCACAGGGTGAATCTGCAGAGTTCCAGTCCGTTTGTTAATTTTCTGGGCTAGTTTACGGCGTTCCTGTGGGTTCCCGTGGTAAAGGAGCACTGGAATCTGCAACACATTTAACAGATTATTGGGCTGGTTTCCATGACTACCACAGTACTGTAAGACTATGCATTAAAAAAGGTTACAGCAATGGTGTCATTGCAGAACTACTGTGTCATATTAGATTTTTCCAGTCATTACCCCATTCTGCGCATTGTGAACCTGCTGAGCTTCCGAATTAGAGTTCCGCATGAGTGTTTTTAAACATGTGAGCAAGTAGCAGCGGGTAAGGTGTGTGTGGTTGGCGTTTGGGGGGAGGGGAGGGGGGGGGGGTCAGAACACAAGGGTGTAAACTCAATCTCGTTGCTACCTCTGAGCTAAACATCACAACTTCCAGCTTTGAAAGGAGGAAGTATAAAGAATTATGTGCAACATGGCATGGAATGCAGTGGACAGACAAGGTGGCAAGAGCAAGTTACTGGCCGGCCTTCCAGCCCCTCCCCCGCCGGAGCAGTGCTTTTCGGAACTGCTAGATTTGGGCGCAGCCGGCGCCACCATAGACTACAAAGGGAATCACAACTGAGCAGTGCTTAGTGAGTAACATCGGCGCCGTCAGAAGACAGAGCAGAGGTTGCTTAAGAAACACAATAATTTGGTCTCCAGCAATCACTGGTAGCCGAATTATATCATTCCCCCACTATCCATGGCGGCCTGGAGGGGGAATAGTAATTAATCCGGCCCAGATTGTGCAGAAGCAGGATCAGCCATATAACGGCTGTATCCCGTGCCGATTTCAAAATGTATGCCCCCCCACACAATACATGGAAGGTTTAATGACTGCTATTCCTCTGCACCGCCTGCTGACCTGTCCCACCATGCTGCATTACTATCTTGTGGATACAATAATTTTTTTTTTTTTTTTTTTTTTTTTTTTTTTTTTACACACACACACTTAACAAGATTCCTGATTAACCACTTTGTCCTCGACATAGTTATACGTCCGAGGACGTGCGCTCCCGGCCGCGGATCGTTAGCCCAGGCATCAATGAATCGGGCCATGGTGCATGATCACAGATTCCTCTCCCCCACAGAAAAAGTGACAGCTCCTCTTGGAAGCTTCGCTTTTTCTGTCTCCTATGTCCGTAAGTCAGCACCTATTCAGTAGGAGACCTTTGGCAAGTCTCCCTAACACTGCAACTGCCTATAGAGCGCTCCCTACTGGCTGCTGAGTCCGCCAGGAGAAAAACGCGATATAAATGTTATTTGTCTTTTGTCTTGTATGTCCCTCTAAGGCTAGGTCCACACTAGACAGTTGCAGGACGGACACTGCAGTCCGGATCAGGGGAAGATTAGGGGAAGTACCACCGTACTGCAAACTGATGAAAGTGCATCAGTTTCCGTTCAGATTTTTCCCTGACAGAAAACGTCTCTATCATTAGGAAGGAGTGGGAGGATTTTTTTGGGCCAATCATAAAGCTCAGGCTATCCGTTTTCACATCAGTTTTTTGCCTGTGGAGCTGGAGATGCGTTTTCTCATTGCTTTTCACTACCCCTGCGTGTATCCGTGGTCCTGATCCGTTGCGTGATAATGCAGCAGGTCCGGACCTTCCGTTCAGGTTTTGAAAACTGGTCCCCGCAAACGCAGACGGATCCGTTTTTTTACTTGGGTGAGGCTGGCTGCTATTTTAAACAGTATCCGGGATTCAGTTTTTCATCAGGTTTGAAAAAACGCAGCCACGGATACGTTTCCGGACCTAGTGTGGACCAGGTCTAAGCATACATTGTACGCTTAGAGTAACATGTAAACAAACTCAAGATTGCCATCTTGTGGCCAAAAAGTAAAGCTACATCTAAATGTAAAAAAAAAAAAAATTACAATATAATATTTACCTAAGGATCTAAACTTTTTAAATATCTAAGTAAAGATGATTTTTTTAAATAAGCTTGTAAAAAGTAATGGATGCAAAACGGAAAAAATGCTCTTTTATTTCCAAATAAAATATTGTCGCCATATGTTGTGATAGGGACATCATTTAAATGGTGAAATAACCGAGACAAATGGGCAAATACAATACGTGGGTTTTAATTATGGAGGCATGTATTTTAAAGAGACACTTAAGTAAAAAAAAAAAAAAAAAAAAAAAAAAAAAGAGTTTTACCCACCTGGGGCTTCCAATAGCCCCCTGCAGCTGTCCGGTGCCCCCGCTGTCTCCCTCCGATCCTCCTGGCCCCGCCAGCAGCCACTTCCTGTTTCGGTGACAGAATCACTCGCGTCCCCAGCCTGTCAGCTCCTGTCACCGAAACAGGAAGTGGCTGCCGGCGGGGCCAGGAGGATCGGAGGGAGACAGCGAGGGCGCCAGACAGCTGCAGGGGGCTATTAGAAGCCCTAGGTGAGTAAAACTCATTTTTTTTGATTGACTTAAGTGTCCCTTTAAAGCTATAATGGCCGAAAACTGAGAAATGAACTTTCAGTTTTTCTTATTCTTACTGTTAAATGTATTTACAGTAAGGTAGCTCTTAGCAAAATGTACCACCCAAAGAAAGCCTAATTGGTGGCCGAAAAAAACAAGATATAGATCAGTTCATTGTGATAAGTAGTGATAAAGTTATAGGCTAATGAATGGGAGGTGAACATTGCTCAGATGCATAAAGTGAAAACGACCGAGGGCTTAAGTGGTTAAAGTATTGACGTTTTTAATGATACAAGTGAGTTGCTCCTGGAGTCTCTCTAAACTGTGGATCACATGGAAGGGTTAGGAATGCCCAATCATTCCCAAATAAAAATTGAATGTGTATCCACAGAGTAAGGGTGTACACACACACAACCAATTTTGACAATTTCTATTGCGAACTTCACCACCACCATTTAGTATGAGAGCTTACCTAAACGATCTGTTCATAGTATTCAAAATCTGTGGGCCCTCATGTTACATGGAAGTGGTAAGACTTGGCCAATCAAAACTGGATCTGTGTATGCACATTTTTTTTTCAGGGAAGAAATATTCAAACGGATGTACACCACATGATAAACATACCTGGATAAAATGAATGAATACTGAAAGGAAAAAAGTGCCCCTGAAGGTACTTACCTTAGGCAGTGGGAGTCTGAATCCTTATGAGGCTGCCCCCACCCTCTTCATCCTCAAACCTAGGGTTCACACTAACAGATGCTGACACAGGAGAAGACAAAACTGTCCTCAAAATGGCAGCAACACAGCATCTGATCACTGCCGGCTATCTGTTTTGCGCGGGGGGGGGGGGGGGCTCCTCAAAGCCCCCCTCCGCAGCAATTTCCTCCCTTTTGTTGTGGGGGGCACAGGACGGCAATCCGTCCTGCGCCACCTAGGATAGGCTTTAGCCTATCAGATGCCAGCGATCTCTTTTACGGGGCTGCTGTGCAGCAGCGCCGTATGATGTAAACAGCGGGGGGGGCGTCCGTTTCCATGGGAAACCACTTGCGACCTGCCGACGCCTATCGGCGTTAGGCGGTCGTTAAGTGGTTAAGAATAGCAGGGAGACATCACTTACAATAGCAATCAGGGCAGACTGCATGGTCTGCAAAGGATGGTGGACGCCTGTACAGGTAGCAGACTGTCACCTAAAAATACCAGATGACAGAAGCTGGTTTGCATTCGCTGCCCATGTTTTGTCTTGATCCTCAAAACAAGATGTTTTAACCACTTCACCTCAAAGGGTTTTCCCCTTAAAAAAAAAAAGCAGAGCAATTTTCACCTGTCAGCGCCCCTACCATTCATTCGCCTATAACTATTACTACTTATCACAACGAAACAATCTATGGCCTCAATTCACTAAGATCATGCTGGAGATAAGGGAAGAGAAAACTTACCTCCACACAGTGAGAGAGTTATCTTATCTCTTCATTCCTTAAGTTACCTCCTCTGTAGTTATTTTCACACGCAGTTAACAGCCTGTCTTTAACTCTGCAGTTATTTTAAGGATTGGAGAGTTAACTTAAGACAGACTTTAGGCTTGCCTGAGGAAAAATGTTTCCTGAATACTACATGCCTTATCACCATGGTAACAACTCTAGAAGAGTTATTAAAGACAGGAGATAAGCTTAATTAATTGAGGCCTATATCTTTGTTTTTTTTCACCAATTAGGCTTTCTTTGGGTATGCACTTTTTGCTAAGAATTATTTTATTGTAAGGGGAATAAGAGGAGGATTCTCCGTTTTTGGCCATTATATAGCTTTACAATAATACATGCTACCATTATTAAAACCCACACAATTTGCCCATTTGTCCCGGTTATTGCAACGTTTAAAATTTTTCCCTAGTACACCATGGCGCCAATATTTTAGTTGGAAATAAAGGTGCATTTTTTCAGATGTGTCCATCCCTAACTACAAGCCCATAATTTATAACCTGCAATATAACCTCTACATACATTCAGTCCCTAAGTTAACTTAAGGTCTTTTTATTGAAGGAATAAAAAAAAAATAAGAAAAAAAAAAAAAAATTGTAATTTTACTTTTTGGCCACGTGTAGCGGTCATTCACACGGGGATTTAGATCAATGAATGGGAACTGTGTTCATTGATCGGCGGTAACCAATGGGAGGGGGGTGTGAGCGGGAATGCGCAGCGGGGGAGAGACATAGCAGCTAAATACCTGCACAGAGTTGTGGCATTTTGCAGGGATGTAGTTACTTGTCCCGGGGGAGGGGGGGGGGGGGGGGGGGGAAGGGGAAGTGGTTAAGGCACACTTTTTTTTGACTAACACACCACTTACCTCAGGAGAAAAGCGTTTGAATTCAGATATCCAGTTAGGTAGGGTAGATAAAGGACCACAAACAAAGAAAGGTCCAGGCACTCCCCTTTCAACCATCATTGCTATAGTAGCAATACACTGGACCGTCTTCCCCAAACCCATTTCATCAGCCAATATGCCATTAATCCCATTTTCCCAGAGCATCTGGAGAGGGTACAAAACAAATGTATACATATTAGATCTGCAGTGTTACCTTTACTTTAAATTTCCACACGCATGCTATACACGAAGCTGCACCACAATTTCTCATGATTGGTTTCTAATTATGCTCACTTAATGAATACACCCTGAACAAGCATGTGCATCAGGTGTTTCTAGCCAAAGTATGACTGGATTAGCTGCATGCCAGGAAGTTCAGCAGGTACTCCCTGGTGGTATCCCAAGGTGAGCTTGGGCTAGCCGCCCGAGGCTTAATTGAAGTGAATGGAGGCAGCAGGGAGCTTTTACATACCTCCCGGGTGATCCAGACGTCAGTAGCCCATCTATTTCCTGTCCTCGGAGGCTCTGAGTCACTCTGGTGAGACCATTCATTTATCTCACCAAAGTGTTACAGCGCCACCCAGTGGATGGAGGTACAATTGCAGCACTGGAGCCCAGGGAGGCACGAGTGGGTTGCAGGGGCTGCTTCTGGCTTCCTGGCAGAACGTTTCCTGATTTTAGGGTCTGAAATGTTCAGAAAAGACTCTGAAATGTGGAAATCATACCGCCAGGGAGGTTAAAGGACTTACGATGTCTAATGAGTGGGGGGGGGAAGGGGGGGGGGGGGAGGAAAAAAAAAAAAAAAAAAGAAAGAAAAACTACCTGTGTTTATTCTGTATCCACGAAGGATGCCATCCACTCCCACTGTTTACTTCAGCTGGGTCCTCCGCTCCGGCTCTCATTCCACATGTGAAGTGGCCGTCGGAGCTTGCAGCAGCTGCGCAGTCCGCATAGACGCGAGTGCAGCTGCGCAGCTCTAGGGCCTCCCCATTTCCCCCCCCCCCCTCCCTGAGCCACACACAGGAGACAGCCTGTAGCAAAGAAGCGGCAAGAGGAGCCCCAGAGCTGCGCAGTCTGCATAGATTTGAGCTCCGACACCCATTTTACATCTGAAATGAGAGCACGAGCAGTGAAGGTCTGGAGCAGAGCGGGGGACCCGGCAGAAGTGCCACATGGATCCAGCAGTGAGCACTACAAATAGAACTAAAGGACAAAGCAAGTACATGTTTCCAGTTCTGTTACTGTTCCAGGCTCTTTAAAAGTGTATGAGGCTTTGCATATTCAGTAACATGTAAACATCCTGTTTTAAAATGTCCAACCCAAAGGGCTCCACCCTATGCTAAGCATTTCCTTTGTCAAACAAAGCTATAAAGCCACCACCTTTGTATTCTGAAAACACTGCATTTCATACTTACTACCGGTACAAACCGCAGCTTTAAAGCACACCTGAAATGAAGGGGATTTGGAGGCTGACAGATTTCTTTCATTAAGCAACGTACATTGCCCTGCTGATCCTCTGCCTATAATACCTTTAGTCATAGCCCCAGAACAAGCATGCAGCAGATCAAGAGTTTGAGAAAAATCTGACAAGGTCTGCTGCATGGTAGCTTCATGTGTGGGAGTCAGACACGGATGCCAGAGAGATAAGCAGGACTGCCAGGCAACTGAAAATAATGGCAAATACTATATCCCTCTCAGTCTCAAGATGCAGGAGTCACATTACAACAGAAATACCAGAACAGGTAACTGAAATTAGATATGTACCAAAAGTAGGAGAAAAAGTACAGTCAAAATGATTCTGAATTTTTCCTTGCAATTCTTGTCGGTTTTAGGCCCCGTTCACACGGACTATCCCAAAACGCCAGTATCGCTAGAGTTTGGATGGATATTTTACAGAAAAAAAAAAAAATAGGGGGCTCCCTTTTGGGGTACTATACTACATACACACTACAAACTACACAGACAAGAGATAAAGAAAACACACCCGCAGCCACTCCATGCCTTCCACCTGATACCAGCGCATCACGCCTCCCGTGAAATATTTGGGCTGCTGAAACGGAACTGGCTGGCCTTCGACTTTCCTGACTGGGTCAAGCATATGCTTAGCACTGTGCCTTACAGCCTGAGACAAGCGATCTTTAATAACTGTATTAGAATCTCCATTCTGCTCAATCTCTTCTGCAGTCAGCTTGCAGGCTGAATCGCCACCCTAGACACGAAGGGATAGAGAAGGCTTTAAAACAAAGCAGCGTATGCAGCATTGAAACAACTGAACAGGAGCACACATATTACACAGTGTGAGATGTTCATACACACCTCAGTATCCGGTTTTGACTTTTTGGATGCAGATAATATATCCTACAGAAACAAAATGGAAAAAAAAGTGTTCTCAGACTGCAGCACTACATAATACAAACTACAGCCATTACAGACTCATACAAAGCTTACTTCTTTGGACATAACATCCGAGATACTGTAAACTTCTTCACGCTGTCTTTTCTTCGATGGAGCTATTAAGCAAAAACCAACAGTCAAGCACAGAGAACACCCCCTTTAATATGGAGATTTAAATACACTTAAGAAAATGTCATGTCTAAATAAGCTCACCTGACTTGGCTGATTTTTCATTTTGTGCCTAAAACAAAAAGGTGGGGCAAAAGAAGAAGATTTAGCATTTTATCTAAAAACAATGCAACTTCAAGGAGAACCCACAGGCAGGGAGAAAAAGTGGAGTTGTACCTGTCTGGGGCTTCAGGCCCCGTACAGTCTATTGGATTCCTCTGAGTCATCCAGTTCCCCTCCAGTGTGTCACTGCCCCCCCCCCCCCCCCAATAACATAGCCGACTGCAAAGCCCCCCCCCCCCCCTACAATTGTGAAGACTTAAAGAGACTAACAACATTTTCAGCCTTATTTCTTCTATCCTATAAGTTCCTATACCTGTTCTGATGTGGTCTGGATTACAGCAGCCTTTTCTAGTTGCACTGTCTCTAATATATCTAATCTTTTCTTTGTCAAGCCTCGTCGAGCCAGAGAGGAATTTTAAACAATACCAGTTGCCTGGCAGTCCTGCTGATCTCTGGCTGGAGTAGTAACAATCACACACCTGAAACAAGCATGCATCTAATCCAGTCTGACTTCAGTCAGAGCACCCGATCTGCATGCTTGTTCAGGTGCTGTGGCTGAAAGTATGAGAGACACAGGATCAGCAGGGGAGTCAGGCAACTGGTATATTTTAAAAGGAAAAATCCATATCCTTCATTTTTTCTTTATCGAAATAGAAGTCTTGCATTTACCATTTTTTCAGAACTATTCTGCCTGCTCTGAAAAATCGCAATCATTGAGGGCCCTTTTCCACTAGCAATCGTAATCACAAATGCCAGCTATTGCGATGTTTCATTAATTCTGTTATGCGATTTTCATTGCATTATCGATTTCCAAATCGAATCACTGTAGTGGATAATACTTCTTGTGATCTCTATGATTAACAACCCTAGCGATTTAAAAATCACTAACGATTTGCGATTCCGCAAACGCTCTAGTGGAAAATGGCCCTAAGCTTTGGGGAATCCGTTCAGGTGACAGTTACAGAAACTGCTGAGAGGTTACAGTCTCCACAGTTTTATGGAGAGGTTATAAGTGGAAGGCACTCAACAGAAACTGCAGCAGAACCTCAAGACAATTGTTAAGTTCTTAATACAACTTAAAGTAAACCAGAGATCTCGCAAACTAAAGATCTCGCAAACTAAAGATTTGATACTTACCCGGGGCTTTTTCCCGCCTCAAACACATGCGAGTCCCATGGTCTGCTGATCAGCCCTGTTAACTGGCTCAGTCGCATCAGTCCGGGTCTACTGTGCATGCGCGGGAGGTCCACACATGTGCAGAAGTCCCAGACTGGACCCGACTGAGCGTGGGACTGCAGGAGGACGGCGTGGGACTCAGTGGTGCTTACGGGGCTGGAGGAAGCCCCGGGTAAGTATCAAATCTTTAGTTTGTAAGATCTCTGGTACACTAAAAAAAAAAAAAAGACCACTACAGTGAAAAAAGTAAGCATTTAAAATCAGACAGACTAGTTGGACTAGTCCATCTCCTCATGGGGGATTCTCTGGGTTCAGCCAATAGTAGTTGCAAAGTCTAACTGCCAGAATAAATGAGTAGGGAGGATTGCTGAGATCTTGCCATTTTGAAAGTTAGACTGGAGACAACACAGAGCATCTTTTGGATTGATAGGAACAGGCAAACCTAAACGTAACAGATTTGCTAGCAAATCCCTCCCCACCCCCAGGTGCATATGAACACTGTTGGTCAAAATAGTCTGAAACTTGGACTGTATCAGCAGAAGTTCTGGATTTGTTACATTCAGAGAATAGGTAAACTGCACTTCCCAATGTAACAAAAGATAAATGAGCATACCTTATCAGAGTCAGTCAATTTCTGCTTCTTTTTCTCAAGTTTCTCTTTTCTTTTCACTTCCTTGAATAAAAAAAATAAAAAGAACAGCTAAAATTACATTAGTATGACAAAAGGGAAAAAGTATAAGTCTATAAAGGAAAACAAAAACGGGTAATAAACAATCTGAACAATTTACTTCAGCAACCTAAAACAAGTGAACCTCCAGACTAAAAATCGACTCAGCAGCACTGGAAAGGGTTGGTGTTTAACAGTTTCACAGCATCAGAACTTTGTTTCTCTTATACAAGCCTCATTTTTAGCTGCACAGAAGAAAACTGCCTGCCCTTATGCTGTGCAAAGCATGATGGAATTTCTGATGTTGTTCTCGTTCTGCTGTTTTGGTGCAATTTTTTTTTATATTTTGAATTTGACATTTGAAGCCTAGTGTGTGCACCTGGGAGGGGTGATCAGGACACAGGACAGTTGGAACTGTGTCTCATGCTCCCTGTCACCTCCTTTCAACCAAAAAGATGGCTGCCCCCATGACAAAGATGGCAGCCCCCATGAATAACAAACATTTGCCTGTTCTTTTAAAACAGTGTAGGTAAAAGATTATATTACCTATCTATTCTAATTAACATAACTAATGTAACTTAACAGTTTGTTTAGGCTGAAGTTCCCCTTTAAAAAGCCAATGTGCATTTTTTTCTAATACTGTACACAGATCAGGCAAAGTTTAAAGAGGAACTGTAACCAAGGATTGAACTTCATCCCAATAATAGCCAGGGATGGGCTCAGATTAGAATGAATCTGGATAGTTGCTATCCGGATTTCACCCAGATACCTGTGCGGGGTGGGCGGGGGTCAAGCTTACCTATCCGACGTCTCCTTCGGTCCGTCACTCGGTGCCTCCCACGATGCGGTCCATGCGGCGGTCACGTGATTACAAACACTTCCTCCTTCCGGGTTGAAGGAGGAAGTGTATAGTCACATGACGCTGGATTGGACCGCATCGTGGGAGGCGAATTCGAGCCCATCCCTGTCAGTAGCTGATACCCCCTTTCCCATGAGAAATCTTTTCCTTTTCTTAAACAGATCAGGGAGGTCTGTATGGCTGATATTGTGGTGAAACCCCTCCCACAGTGTGATGTCAGGACCTAGGTACAGACATCACACTGTGGGAACCTTGTTGCATTGTAGGAAATAACCGTTTCCAACTGCCAAAACAGCATCTCCTTCCACAGACATCACCTGCCAGCAGTAAAGAAATCTTGTCAGGAATATATTGGGGTGCTGATGCTGTTAAGGATAATACAGTAATATATTTTCATATCTGCTGTGGTATGTCAAAGGTGTAGATATGCAGGCTAGATTCATGGACTGTTCATGTATTTGTGTGGGTGGGTCACTAGACCTACATTTGCATCTAAAGAGGTCTTCAGTGAATAAGGCCACATACACACATCAGACCATAGTCTTTTGAAAATGAAAGATCACAGACCAATCTTACCACCCTTCATGTAGTATAAGAGCCATACTCTACACAGTCTTTTCTATGGAGCTCAACTCCCCATCAGACAGAAATCTTTGCAAGATGCTGCACACAAACATGCTGTACACATTCAAAAGATCAGTATCTGCAAAAGATCTGTTCCTGCCAAAAATCCATTCCTGCAAATTGCAATGATAGTCTATGAGATCATCATACACACATGATTTAACTGACATTCATCTGCAGATCAAGCAATCATCCGCAGATCTGAAAATCCATCCTGGTGGATCTGATCTGCAGATGAATGTCAGTTAAATCATGTGTGTATGATGATCTCATAGACTATCATTGCAATTTGCAGGAATGGATTTTTGGCAGGAACAGATCTTTTGCAGATACTGATCTTTTGAATGTGTGCAGCATGTTTGTGTGCAGCATCTTGCAAAGATTTCTGTCTGATGTGGAGTTCAGCTCCATAGAAAAGACTGTGTAGGTATGGCTCTCATACTACATGAAGGGTGGTAAGATTGGTCTGTGATCTTTCATTTTCCAAAGACTATGGTCTGATGTGTGTATGTGGCCCAAGACCAGTCACCTTCAATAGGCAAGGAAGCGGCTCATTAGGCAACTAGCAGTCACTTTTGATCTGCTGTCCCAGGTGTGATTGTCTGCGTCTGTCTACAGGCAATTACAGGCAAACTGCTACCTGTAACCAAAATGCAATCTTTTCATGGATGTGCTAAAATACACGTTGACCTAGGAAATAATGTGGAGGAAGCTTTTTGATGTCTGGTAGGATACAATCTCACCAATTGAATTCTGCAAACGTCAAGAAGCTAAAACAGGAACCCCTTTGAAGTTTGCATGTCACAGGAAAGATTATGACAAGCGTTCGGTGATGTCACAAACGGGGAAACTGCATTAGTTCCTGGGGGCTGGACATTAAATGCCCCAGGGGACACTTCAGAGTATAAAAAGCAGAGAAAGATACCTAGTGATCATCTTCTCTCGGAGGTAGCGAATAGCTAGGGATGATCGCGACTCCTGGTCGAAACGGCGTCCTCCCGTCAAACAAGTTCTAACCTAAGCTGGTAACGTTCTTTTTTCCCCCGTTTATTTTTACGCAAATATCCATGTGTGTTATCTTTGTAACTCTTAATTTTGTAACTTTTTTACTTTGTTTTTTTGTAATCTTTTGTATATATTCTGTTCTGCATTGTTCCATGTTTTTCTGGAATATTAAATTATTATTTATTAAGCTTGACTTCTGCCGTACTAAACTAACACTCATAGCCTAGAGGAGACTGCAGTGTAGCTGTGTATAAGTTCGTGCCTAATTGTATGTTTGAGCAACACTACCATATGAAATTGTAATTGCATTGTGTGTATGAGGCACTTCTGCGCTCGACAGCCGAGTGGGAAGTCTAACAGTATAGTTCGGAACGACTGTTAGTGGTTTTGCTGCACGACAGTGTAACTTGCATTACAAATCATTGTCTAATTGTGCTGTGTTACTGTACAACTGTACTGTGTGTGGATGCGTGGCGTTCTCGTATTCGGCCTAAGCGCAAAGCTGACCCAAATACGAAAACGCAGATTGCGTGTTTAGCCCTCGACAGCTGAGGGGACGTGTCTAGCAACGCTAGTGGTGGCAGTGGGAAGTGTTTGAGGGGTTCCAGCCTTGTTTGTAGCTTAAATAAGGCTGTTTCCCGCTTAATCTGGTCAAACCCGCAGTCGGGAACCGTATACGCAGGCGTGCCGCGGGCCGGTTCCTGACAGTCTCCTGTGATAAAATTTTAGAATGTAAATCAGGGAGAGGAAAGATTGTACTACGGGCAAACACTGACTAAATCACTCTTAAATGATTGTAAAAATTAAGCCCTTTTTCATTACGTTATTTTCACTGCAACTGACTAATGCAGGATGGCAGACGCAGAGTGGCTTTCTCACAAGATTTGTGCCTAGTCACTAGGGGGGGGGGGTGTATAAACCTCTGGTCCTCAAGTGGTTAAATCCACCTCTCCAATACGGCAAAGTTCCCTCTTGTACCACAAAAAGCCTCAACGTCACACAGACTCCCATCAGTCCTTTGAAGAAGTCCTGTTGTATCTAGATATAGTACATCAAAACAAGCTGGGCAACTCACTCTAGACTGCTTTATTCCATCTTCATGCCGCAGATAGTACATAGATGTCAGGCGCGAAGCTGCTGTAGTGCCGTCCTCTCACCCGGGTCACCTGAACCCTGCTACACCCCAGCACCAACACCTGAAGCAGGTTTGAAACACTGAAGTGTTACCTACATGTATGTACTATGTGCAGCATGAAGATGGAATAACGTAGTCTAGAGTGACAGTTACCCGGCTTGTTTTGATGTACTATGTTCATATTGGCTCTTTCCATGCGATTTACACCGGTTGCACGTCCCTTACTTTTGCTGTGTGCCCAGTACATGTATGCTCTGGGGAGAAGTTTGTGTCTCTGCAAGAGGCTGATGCAGGCTGCTGGTTTATTCCCCTCCAGGACAATATAGCTAAGTACAGAGTGGTTATATCTCCTTATAGTGTACCTGTTGTATCTAGCACCAAGACATTAGCAGCCGACCCTTTAAAGAGACACTGAAGCGAAAAAAAAAATATGATATAGTGAATTGGTTGTGTACTATGAATAATTACTAGAAGATTAGCAGCAAAGAAAATACCTGTTAGACCTACCGGTAATGGGTATTTCTAGGAGTCCTCCAGGACGGCCCCCACATTGTGAGTACACAGGCTCCCCTCTGCAGGAAACAGACTGAATAAACATTCTTAATTAGAACCACCCCACCCTCCATAAATAGGTGCACCACCCATCATGCCTCACTTTTCCCAGAGAACAAACCATCATGGGTGTACACCCCTTATATATTAATACCGTATTTTTCGGACCATAAGACGCACTTTTTCTTCCCCAAACATAGGGGGAAAAAGTGCCTGCGTCTTATGGTCCAAATGCTAGCCGTCACCAGGTGTCAATCCACGGGGAATCCCCGTGGTAATGCGTCCCAGGCATTCCGCCTCCCTTGTCCTTCTCTATTCTGTCCCTGCTGCTTTTCCATCCCTCTGTCCTCCTATCTTGTCCCCGCAGCCCGTCCCTCTGTTGTGCAATGGGCTTACCGCTACAGATGATCAGCGGTAATCCTCCGGGAAAAAGCCGCGGCGGAAGTCCGTGCAGCTGTTGAAATTTCCATCCCCTTCACTCGTGCTGGCAGTCCAAGTTCGTGACTTACCGCTGCAGGCTACAGATCACAGCGGTAAGCCTCCGGGAAAGAGCCGTGGCGGAAGTCCGTGCAGCTGTTGAAATTTCCATCCCCTTCACTCGTGCTGGCAGTCCAAAATCGTGGCTTACCGATGCAGGCTACAGATGATCAGCGGTAAGCCTTCATTGAAAAGCCGCGTGGGTGTCCGTGCACGCTGCCTAATGTTTATCTAGCGTCACTTCCGCCTTGGTGATGTAAGCGGAAGTGACGCTAGATAAACATTAGGCAGCGTGCACGGACACCCACGCGGCTTTTCCCCGAAGGCTTACCGCTGTGATCTGTAGCCTGCAGCGGTAAGCCACGAACTTGGACTGCCAGCACGAGTGAAGAGGATGGAAATTTCAACAGCTGCACGGACTTCTGCCGCGGCTTTTTCCCGGAGGCTTACCGCTGATCATCTGTAGCGGTAAGCCCATTGCACAACATTCAGAGTCAGAGAGGGACGGGCTGCGGGGACACGGGGGACAAGATAGGAGGACAGAGGGATTGAAAATCAGCAGGACATGGGAAAAGATAGAGGAGGATACGAGGAAACAGACACATAATAGAGGACAGAGGAACGGCACAGCACAGTAACAGGACACAGGGGGGCAAGATAGAGGAGGAATGAAGGAAGGGGCAAGAGAGAGGAGGACAAAAATGGGCATGGAATAGAGGGACAGCAGCAGGACACAGAGGACAAGATAGAGGAGTACAGGGGAACAGGACAGAACACGGGGACATGATACAGGAGGACAGGGACACGGGGACAAACGAGAACACAAGGGACACAGGATGACACGAGGGTGACACTAAATATACAAAGGGGGCACAAGGACAAAGGAGGTACGAGGAGGACATAATTGGGGAGGGGAGAAGATCCACAAGATGCCCCTGTACCATGGATGCACCATATTTAGTATTTTTTTTCCCCCCGTTTTTGTTCTCTAAATATAGGTGCGTCTTATGGTCCGGAGCGTCTTATGGTCCGAAAAATACGGTATATTGCTTTCCCTTTTGTGAATAGTAGGGCAGGGTATCCTGGGGGCCGTCCTGGAGGACTCCTAGAAATACCCATTACCGGTAGGTCTAACAGGTATTTTCTCTTTTCGTCCTCCAGTACTGCCCCCACATTGAGAGACCACAGAAAACTAGTCTCTAGTTCATAGGGCGGGGTGACACTTTCAGGATTTTTCTTACAACATGATTCAAAACGTCAATCCTGTTGTGTCTTCTGAAATTACTCTGGTGGAATTTGTTATAACATCATTCGGTAGTTTTCTACCTGCTGGGGTGTAGACATGCTGTATGGTTTGTCTAAACCCCCTTGCCACTGAGCTTTAAGGTGTATGTAAAGGCCATATCTTTGCCCTGCAAACAATGAGGAGGTTGTTTGATCCACACCAGTCTTTATAACTCTCTAAGTACCCTAAAGCTGCTCATCTCAACATTTTGTGAATTATTAAGCTACTCTTAGAGTTCAGCCTATGCAGAAGAATGGTGCATAATTCCCTATTGTACCCTTGTAGAAATGTTGGCCAAACCAAGGCCAGATAGATCAAGTCTGAAAATGGTAATGGTGTACTGTATACACCCAGTTGGCAGCAAGCAAAATAGATGAGCCTAACATTGGTAATGGCCTATTAGACGAGCCTAACATTGGTAATGGCCTATTAGACGGGCCTGACACTGGTAATGGACCATTGGATGAGCCAGCCTGCGACTAATGACTCATTGCTTACACTGCTTTTCAGAAAACAATTCTATAACCTATGCCAGATTTGAGTTTGGCCCCGTTCCGTGGAACACAGATGAAATTTTACAGACGCAACCTGATACGGCAAATTCTATTGCAATAGTAAGTCTATGCAATATTCAGAGCACGATCAATGTGAAGCATTACAACGGATTACAGTAGCTCGATGTGCATGATCACCTTACGTGTGAGTCAGAAGCAGTACAGCAACTTTTCGTTGGCTGGGTGCTTTACTGTATGCAAGGCAAAGGTTGCATAATGTGCAGTGTAACTTTAGTTTCATTACATTCCTGTAACCCAGGAACACATTCCTGTAACCCTGTGAACCTAGCCATTCATTGAGCAAGCATCCCATAACCACTCACAAGGATTTGTTAGCTTGATTGATTAGTTTCTGATTCAGATTTCATTCTACACCGGATCCTTGATAGGTGAAATATTATTAGCACCATCAACAGCCAAACGTGTCCTACAAGCTAGTACCATACAGACTCCGCTACCCAACGTGAGGATTGTGTTAACTAGCTGCCCAGAACTGACAAAAAGCCATTTTAATGATCACATAATGGGTTAGATTGGAAAACTCTGCTCCAAAGAATGAAGTAACTGAGCATATGTACAGTACTATCACTTCTACCAGCCTCAAAGGAATACTATTGATTCACTTAGGTATCGACAGCACTCCTTTAAGCTCTGAACTGACGGATTGGATTGATCCGCTCCGGGACAATGCCAGTTAAGGCCCATACATACGGCGGACTCCCGCGGACGGGTCGCCCGAACGCCCCGCCGCCCGCACACCAAACCGGGCGCCCGCACAGACCGCCCCCGAGCGACCCGCCTGGCGGATCGCTCAAAAGCAGTCCCACCACCCGAACGACAGCCCGCACACACGCCCGGCCAGGCGCGCAAACGACGGAACGCCCCAACGACCTGCCGCGTGCACGGGCCCTCAGCCTCAGCTTTGAGGCATTATACCTATCCTGGTATGGAGATCTGGATATTACCAGGTAATCTCAGCGATTTGAGCAGGGCTAGTATTTCTGAATTAAATATTCCAGACAGTGGCCTGGATCACTATCAGGTGGAACTGAATGTCTTCAGAATGTCCATGACATTGTAAACATTGTAAACTCCTGCCAATCACTGTAAGGCAGGTCAGCTGGTTAGCATAACACAGTAACTATTCATGTAGTTTGACAGTCTTGCAGCAATACCTGGCCTCTTTGCATTCATGTAACAGGCAAGGACCCCTTCACACTTCATCCATTGTGTTGCCGAGTAATTCTGCATGTCAAGATCACTGGCCACACAATTCTATGAGCCTGTTCACACGTCAGTTGTTGTAATGGATCATATAATTCTAACTTGCTGCATGCAGGTTTTGTATTACATTCTATGTCTAGTCTCCATTGCAGTTCCCACATCAATTCATGCAATATGTAAAGGGCAGAGTGATTCCAGCCAAAAACAATCAATACTCAGTAGTGGCATAGCTAGAGATTACGGGGCCCCATAGCAAAACTATCAAGGGGCCCTCAGATGTAGGCACTCTTAAGCAATGCCACCTGCCCCTTCCCTATGGATATGAGGTAAATGGGCACTTTGCATTATCATGTAATCAACACTGTACCTAGTTCATGGGCCCTGAGATAACATCTTGTGGGGGAGAAGCACCCCCAAAAGTTAATGGTGAATACATTAAGTACTATCTGGGCCCCCAATGCTCCAGGCCCCCATAGCAGCTGCTATGAGTATTGCTACACCCCTAATGTTCAGAGGAAGTAGCACCTGGCTGCAGGAAGAAGCCTTTAGGGCCACTCTTTTACAGTTACCATGGACGGAGGGTACCTTGGCACACTCCGCCACCACCGGTTGGTGTAGTAATCATGAGGATAGGAACCCACAAGAGCGTTTAGAGAACGCTTTAAATCGCTAACGACTACTCTGAACACTTTACCAATGTAAATTTAATGGGACAGGTTCCATTTAGAGGGATTGAGATTCGGCAAATAGTAATTGCGGGACATGCAGCGTTGTGGAAGCGTGTCCTTTCCAATGCATTATATAGGAGCAGGAAAACAGCTTCCGAAAGCGCTACCACAAATCGCTAGTGATTGCAACAGTGATTTGCGCTTTATAGTGGGTCCCAGTCCTTAAGGACAATGTGACCTGACACACTGCTTGCAGTGCAAAGTGGTTTGGGAACCATCTAAATAATGCAAGACCTGCATTGCATTCCTGTGGTAATACTTTTTTTTTTTTAAACATTGCACCCATTATGTGCAGTGTGACCTTTCCCAATAGTTTTCAAATGGCAGCAAAACAGAGCAAAAGTACATGACATGCACTAGCCTCAGTTAGCATAGGCTAAAACCAACTAGGCTGTTTTCTATCCCACAAAAGGATAGTTGGCTGCTTTTAATATGCCACCCTTCCAGGTGACCCTCCAAAAGGTGTTCAGCCAGTGCATCCATTTATCCATAAGCAATGTAACTCCCAGACAATAGACTTCAGTGTTACATGGCCAACCAAAAAATATACGGAAGATCTGCATCAGGTAAGCCAGTTTGTAACGCCGCTTAGCGCATTGTGCCAAAGCAACATTCACAGTGTGACGGTGGCTGCGCTTTGAGAAGGGTGTGCAGCACTGTCTGCAGTGAGTTATTGCGCCCATGCGCATCACTAGTTAAGTACGCTGTTCATTGACCGTACACCACCTGCGAACAACCTGCAGTGCTATTTTCCGCTGTAATGGGGAACAGAACGCTTACTGAGAGCCTAGCCTCAGAGTATTATTAAAAGTTACCTTTTAATAATTCAGTCTGAAATCAGCTCTGGGTCACAACCAGCTCGTCAGACAGCCCAGTTCAGCTTCTTCACACTTTCCATGAGTAACTAGGTAACTCACATGTTAGGACTTAATTACCACACACCTGCACATCAGACTAGTTAGCCTCAATCAGCATAAGCCTGATTAGTGGCGTAACTGAGCATATGAATTCCATGGTAAGTATCTATCAACCTATCTGATTATTATTATTTGACCAATAGGTTTTTATATTATAACCCGATGGATCAGCTTCCATCCAGGAATGCAGTACTTTACAGACACCTGCGTTCTATTCATTGAGAGGGTGCAGGCCTTATGCATAAAATTAGAACAAATCAGCTGAAAACAAACGGATGTCTTAACAGATTAGCTTTTCCATAGCAATGCATTGAGAAACAATTTCAGTTTAGTATGCATATGATGTGAACTGAACAATTAGAACTAATGAGCATTACAATTAAAGTAAAACATTTTATAAAGGTAAGCAGCCAAAACCCTTGCGCCTATGCAGCAAGCTGCAAGGTTAGCAGGGAATGTGAAGAAAATGCATATAAAAACACCTAGAATTCATTTGCTTCACCTATGGTATCTGACTTCTTCCAATCTGTACAGAGTACACATAACGTTATAAGGGGAAACAGTTATATCAAACCTGTCCTTGGCGCTGTAGAAACCGCATTAGGCGTAGACTGGCCAGACAGTCCTTTCCATAGGTTCAGATGGAGGTATGGTCTAATGCTTCATCCTCACTCTGAACAATCTTTCTTAAGGAACTGCTTTAACAGATTCCTGTCTGCTGGCCCCAACCCTTCTGCAGCTAGCTTCCAGTTCTGGTCATCTTAACCGTTGTCTAAGCTGCAAACCCTCAGTGAGGCTGCTTTGTCCAGGGCTGGTACCTCCTCAAAAGCGGACTAGCCGCTATATAGAGTGGCAGATTGAGAAAGTTCTGGCTCTTCCTGGTACGCGGTATCAGTAGTGGCGCGGAAGCATGACATACTTTGCCCGTACCTTCCAACTACCGGACACCCTCCATCGCCGCGCGCATGAGAATGCCTGTCAGTGGAGACTCCAGCAGGGCCACTGCCCCACTCAAACCTCAAAATCACCGGAAAGTTGAGCCGCTTTCTTCCCCGGTGTGTTTGCCAGCCGCAACACCATGCTGGCCAGCACACTGACGCTTCTCATGCCCAGTGAAGTAGCCTGGAAGACTTAGGTATCCTAACGACTGCAGCACAGGATCACCTACTTCCCTGTAACAGCCTGTGTACCTGAGAACAGGAAACACAGTGAAAAGTGAGGCATGATGGGTGGTGCACCTATTTATGGAGGGTGGGGTGGTTCTAATTAAGAATGTTTATTCAGTCTGTGTTTCCTGCAGAGGGGAGCCTGTGTACTCTCAATGTGGGGGCCGTACTGGAAGACGAAAAGAGAAAATATTCTCATACTTTTATTTTCAGGTATAGTGTTTTTTCTAACATTGCATCATTCTATAATATGTGCAGATTACACAACACTCAGCATTCAAAATGAGTCTTTCAGAGCAGTCTGTGAACTAATGACCTCTCCTCTAGCAGAGGAAAAGTAAATAGTCCATGAACAGTTGAGAGAAAGGTGGCCATACACTGGTCGATTTGCCATCAGATTCGACCAACAGACAGATCCCTATCTGATCAGAGTGGGATCGTATGGCCACCTTTACTGCAAACAGATTGTGAACCGATTTCAGCCTGAAACCGATCACAATCTGTTGTGGTGGTGCTGCCGCCGCTCCCCCCCGCCGCATACATTACCTGCTCCGCCGGCGCGACTCCCGGGTCTCTCTCCGCTCTTCTTCTCCGCTCTGGTCTCCGTCTCCAGCATGCTTCACTTCTTCCTGCCCGGCAGGAAGTTTAAACAGTAGAGCGCCCTCTACTGTTTAAACTTCCTGCCGGGCAGGAGGAACTGAAGCATGACGGAGACCAGAGCGGAGAAGAGCGGAGACGAGCGGGGGTAGACGCGCCGGCGGAGCAGGTAATGTATGCGGCTCTATTGCGTCGGTCGTCGGGCACTCGAACGCCGCTAGCGATGCGCTCTTTACCCGTGGGCGATCGACGGTAATTTTCCGCACGGCGCGATCGGACGGAATGGATCGAAATTCGGCGTGTAGCGCGAACGATTGGCAGCAGAAGGGATCGAATCTGCTGTCGAAACGGCGGTAAATCGGGCCAGTGTATGGCCAGCTTAATAAAAGTCAGATAACAGCCCTCTTCACGACTAACTTAGTCGGAGAGCTTAATGGCTTGTTTGCATAGAGAACTGGAGTTTCTCAACTCTTCCTGTACTGGAAACAATTACACTGATGTATCTGATCTTAATGTTTTATTTCTTAGCTGTGCTACACATACAAATCATAATATCTTTTTTTTTCGCTTCAGTGTCTCTTTAAAGGGTACCTGAAGTGACACGAGGTAAATACAGGTAGAGTAGAACTGGGACGTTACATACAATTAGGCTATGATGCTTTTTTTTCTTACTGTAAGGGTTAAAAACCCAAGGCTCTAAACAACTTATTTGCAGTCAAACTTTAACACAGCGCTAAATATTTGTCACTAACAGAGGTGAACACAGGGGAGAGGGATTCCCTATTCAAAACGCCTGCCAGAGTTTCCTGCACTGCCATTGGGCAGCTCTCACCCCGGCCACACCGCTGCCACTCCCCCACCTCCCTGTACGCTATGAGAGACAGTCTCAGGTCATGAAAGTGAGCCATTGCGGCCCACGGGAGCAGCGGTTTTTGTGGCTACCTAATACACTCAGCCCCGCGGATCAGGTAGCCTGCCCACCTCGGGCTCTCTTTAAAATGTAAAGCATTGAAAAATACCTCCAGTTGCTGCTGCTCCATTTTTGTTAAAAGGAATTTTGAATAAATGTTGCTCTTCTCTAGTAAGTGCTGAAGCCTTTTATACCGCATTTCATTTGAATCTCTTTCCCAAGACATCCGAGCCTAAAATAAATAAAAAAAAATAAATAAATAAAAAAATAAAAAAAAGATTAAAAGTGCTATAATTTAAAGATTTTAGCAGATCATGCAATTCATTTTCAGGATTTGTGTGTAAATGGGAGACAAGCCTTCAGGGATTGACACAGCCAGTTTGTGTGAGGACATGGAGATGGCATGCATATTAAACAAAGTAGTCTCTGAACATGCAGTAATTAGATCACAAGGGTCATGATGCTGGCCATACACTATGGCAGGGGTGTCCACACTTTTCCGACTCGCAAGCTACTTTAACCATTTCACAACTGAGGGGTTTTACCCCTGAAACACCAGCGCTATTTTTACCTTACAGCGCTGCCTCCATTCTAGTATGTACTATGATTGGTTATTGGGGACTGGAGAGTCCCCATAACCAATCATTGTACTGCAGAGCCGGGGTGTGTGTGCGCGCGGGTCGCGGGATCGCGCGCTGCACATTTGTTTACGTTACATTGTTTTGAATGAAGACAGCTTCTGTTTAAAGCCGTCTTCATTCTACTCGCAATCGGCGAGGCTAATTGGATTTAGGAACGCTCGTTCCTAACATCCAATTAGTCACCTGCTGTGCGGGCTGGCGTGTGCGCGAGAGTTCCCCGCCCACTCCCAGCCAGTAAATAAACAAGTGCGCCTTTCTCCGTCCCTGGGGGTGAAGCGGTGCGCAGAGGGACGGAGAAATTTAGCACTGGGGGGGTGAAGTGGTTAAAAGCTTCCGAGTCTAAGTGATCTGACACCCCCCCCCCCCCCCCAAAAAAAAAAAAAAAAAAAAAAAACCACATAAGTAGGCAGACACCCCTGCTCCCAGTTATCATTACTACCCCCCAGTCCCTTGACAAATTGTGAAACCTACACTGCTTGCTGTCACACTCGCACTATGCTCACTGACAACTCGTACCTGCATTGTGGACTATTATAAATATTGTGATACTAGCCAGACTCCACACTGCCAGCCTATACATTCCCAGGAGATGTCTGGGCAGAAGAGCTGACACTCCACTCACTGCAGCAGCCATCCTGATTAGTATCACTAGTACGCCAAAGGACAGCACAGCCAGCACCACCACCTTACCACACACTCGAAGCTGACTTATGCCGACCTCCACCACATAATTAGCAAGTACCTGGCAGCCTGAGACAGGGCACAGAAACGAAGCCATTGCTCCCAGATTCAGGAAGTAGCAGCCGAGGAGAACTCCTCCTACTCCCAAGCCAACTGCTGGAGGGGATGGACACATGAGCATCCCTCATTGGCTGCCTGTGAACTGCAGGGAGTGGCTACAGAGACTGACACTGTTCCCTTGCGCTGTGACTGGCCGGCACCACACGCAGACAGTGCATCATAGGCCAATCACAGCGCAAGAGCACAGTCTCCGTGGCTTCCCTACTTTGCACTACTGCCCGCAATCTACCCAACAGTCCTTTGCGATCTACTGGTAGATCGCGATCGACGCATTGGGCACCCCTGCACTATGGGGAAAAATTTTTAGGCTGGATTCACAGTGGTCAGTTGCATGACAGATGCATTATGAGTGTGAATTGCAATGGAGACTGGACAAAGACCAATACAAAGCCTGCATGCAGCAAGTTAGAATAATGCTATCAGTTACAACACAGTACTGTGACCAGGCCGACAGAATGGTATGGGCAGTGAGTTGACATATAGAATTATGCAATGTAACTGACTACTGTTAACAGGGCCTTAGATGCTTGGAGTCTATTTTTTTTCCTTTTCACCGGTAAGGCTCGGTACACATTGCATTTTAAAGCCGAACGGATCCGGTAATGTGGATCTAGTTTCCGCTTCACTGGATCCCTAAGACTTCGTTCATAGTGACTAAAGGATCCGTTAAAACGGATCCTATTTCCAGTCAATCGGATACGTTTTCACTTCGATCCGTGCATCTGAGCGGGTGGGGAGGGAAGGTTAACTTACCAGGCTTCTGTTCTCCTTGTGTCTCACGTGGCATCACATAACTACCACACTTCCTCCAACCCGGAAGGAGGAAGTGTGGCAGTCACATGATGCAACGTGGGACAATAGAGAAGAGGCGGAAGCCTGATAAGAAACCCTCTCACCAGCCCGCTCTCACTTGCGTCTCCGCAGACCCCTACCCCCAGTGGAAAATCTCCACAGACCAACACCCCCAATGGAGTGTTCCCCCAGACCTTCACTCCCAGATGAGCGTCCCCACATACAACCACCCCCCACCCTCCCCCCCCCCCGATTAACCCTCAGAAAGGTCTGGTCTGCTGCTTCACTAGTGTGAAGAAACGTTCCGTTCTCCCACTGCCCCCAACGCTGGGCTTTATCTTCTGTTTCCAGTCCGCTGGGCTCAGCGGTCCGGAAAAATAGGTGCTGCAGCAAGGTTGCGGTCCATTTGAGCGGACGGATGTTAACGCTTCCATTGGATCTGTTCCATTTGTACAGCATGCGGTCAGCTGTTTAACACTAATGTGAACCGAGCCTCACGGAGGACGACTGAAGAAACGATCATTCTTTTACTTAATTTAAACACATCCCACTGATAATACATGAATGCAGATATCTACCTCTTCCATCATTTTCTGCTCCTTCGCTTCACCCGCTTTCTCAAGTTTTTCCTCTTCCTTCAGCATTGCTGCAGTTATTAGTCCATCCAGAGGCTGATCCATGGCTGCTTCTGGTGTAACTGCAAGGAAATCAGACACAAGCTTGTAAATCTACTGGCACTTTCATTGGAAGGCACGCATTCACAAAAAATAAAATAAAACTGAGATAAACTGTATCTATCCTCAGTCTCCTAAAAGTGACATTTTTTTTAGATATCCAGTTTTATATTTAAATCTAGTTTACCGTTTCATTGTCTCTGCTCCATGACACCATTGAAGTATGCTAGAGCTCAAATCCATGAATTATTGACCCGTTTTCATCTCTTTCCTGCTCTCTGAAGCCACTTACTGACAGGAAAGTGTTGTAAGGGCCCTTTTCCACCTGCAATCGCTAGCGTTCACGCTGAACGCTAGCGATTGCTGAATCGCAAAACCGGCGATTCCCGACGTTTGCGGCCGCGATTTTGCTATGCTATGCACTGCATAGCAAAATCGCGGCAATTATCGCTCCGCCGCGCGTTCGCGTTCCCGACAAAAGCGAATCACGGTAGTGGAAATGACCTACCGCGATTCCTATGTTAAAAAGCAAACCGTAGCGATTGTAAAATCGCTAGCGGTTTGCGGTTTTGCGATTCAGCCAGCGCAAACGCGCTGGTGGAAAAGGGCCCTTAGGGTCGGTTTACACTTAAAGAGAACCAGAGATGAAGCACCCTCTTGTATTTTACCTTATAAATCAGTGGGAACATGACAGTAAACACCTAATCTGCCCTTTGTTTCTTTGTTCTCTGTTTAATCTGATTTATCACCTCTGATAAGAATCCCCGACTGAGCACTCAGTCTAGCTTTGCTACGGAAAGATTATAGCCGAGTCTGTCTTCTCTAGTGTCTTTTCAAGCCCAAGCCTGCCCCCTTGTGGCTCTGCTATAATGACTCAGCTATAATTATTCCCTGCAAAGCCAGACTCAATGCTCAGTCCGGGATTCTTATCACAGCTGATAACAGACACTTTTAGCAGTGAGGATGAAACAGAGAGCAGAATAGGTGTTTTCTCTAATGTTCTTACTGATATATATGGTAAAATACACAAGGGTGCTTCATCTACGGTTCCCTTTAAAAAAAAAAACCAAAAAAAAAAAAAAACCACAAGGCGGAGATATGCGCAACTTATTTGAATGAAGTTTTGTAAACATTTTCTGAACTCCTAGGCAGAGAAAATATTTATTAGACAATCGTGCTTGTTTCTACATGGCTCAGAAGCACACTGCCTGCTATTTGCAGCCAATCACTGCAGCCAGTGATCACATAGGGAATACCCCATGTGACATCTCAGTGCAGGCGTATGGCATAAGAAATCCTGTTTTCAGATTTCCTAAACAAGCTGCAGATTTTCAGCAATGTTGACAAATAAATCCTGTCTGCAACAAGTAAGGGCACAGGGGCTGCACCCAAAAGGATTCTGCAGTAGAATGCACTGTTAAAAAGGTCATTCATCTAGGATTTACCCATTTACCTACATCTGATCTACGTATTTGCTACATTGTTTAAGTGGAATGTGTACCTGGTTAGCAACTACACGTCAAACTTATGCCACTCACACCGTCTACACCCCTAAACACTCCTACTACATATAGAAACAAAGGAAGTAAACATGTTGTATAACCCTACACACTGTGGGGGCACAGCCCTCTATGTAAGAACTCCTCTTGCAATATTTTGACACATACTACAGACCAGTTACCTGTCCCATCTGCCACAGTTGGTGTATTCGGAATAGTATGTATATACTGTACCCACTCCAATACTCTGGGTCTACATGCATGCTATATGTCAGCTGAATGGCACTACATCTAGGGTCAGTAAAAAGCAGGTACACAGAATAGCACGGACCCTTTGTCCTTTCATCTGCTCTGGAAGATATGGCTGGTGCACACCAAGAGCAGTTTTGAGTGTTTTTAAAACCGCTTGCACGTTGAAAACCGCTTGGCTAATGTATTTCAATGGGATGGCGCACACCAGAGTGGTTTGTTTTTCCCCCAAACATGGGTCTGGCAGCATTTTTGCTCATTTCTGAGAAATTTCTGCTTTAAAGTACAGGAAAGTGGAAAATCACTCTGAAAAGCGCTAGATCAAAGCAGTTTTCCAAGCGTTTTTGTTAGTTACAGAAGCTCTTCAGTTACAGCTTTACTGTAACAAAATATTTAAAAAATGCTACACAAAAACAATCCAAAAAAAACAATTCGCATATTTAGAAAATCGCTTCAAACATGCCTTGAATCGCTCTGAAAAAAAAAAAAAAAAAAAAAATTCAAAAAACTGTAGCATTTGCACTGGGCCATAGTCCAGCAGCATAGTGTGAGCCAACCCAAAGATAGTAAGAACTGCATACAACAGTTATGTAAACTCCTAGACTGCACACACACAGAGACAGGAGTGGTGTGCGCTTGCACGCACACAAAACTGCAAATATACCGCTCAAGCACAGCCAGATCCCACAAAAAGCTATTTCACTCACTGAACCTCCAACCTCCTACATATCAAGACACGTCACTAGCCTGAAGGCTAGTGACATCTATAGAGCATCGCCACTGCACTGTCACTGATGGGATCAAGTAAGGGCTGGCTCAGACAGGCTAGCAAGCATTTGACAATCTTCAGTAACACTTCCCCTCATTCTGCAAATGCATCAGATTTTGAACCCCATCCCCCCAGACAACATGGAAACCCCACAGTTAGCTGATGTACATGTAGCACCCAGGATGAAACAAGATGACAGGAAAGGGCAGGATTGAGCACAGTATTGGCATGAACAGTAAACAGTCATATCAACAGCTATACATTCATTTTAATGATCAAGACAAGACAAATAACATTTATATTGCGCTTTTCTCCTTGCGGACTCAAAGCGCCAGAGCAGAGCAGCAGCCACTAGGGTGCGCTCTATTGGCAGTAGCAGTGTAAGGGAGACTTGCCAAAGGTCTCCTACTGAATTAGTGCTGGCTTACTGAACAGGCAGAGCCATCAGTACTAAAGAAAAAAAATAATGATGCAGTGATCAACCTTTAAGGGTTCAGCACCAATCTTAACCAGCACAATTAATTCTCCCCAGAATTTTGTTTCCTGCCAGGTGGCATGAAAAAGTAGCCGGGTGGGCCGTGACAGCAGAAAGCAGGGCTGATGCTTCTCTGGGCAACTCTGCTAACTGCATAGGAGGCGAATAAGGAGTTGAGACGATGATAGCCGGGTGGCCACCAAAATTAGCCGGGTGGAGCACACGGCTTAAAGAGCCTCGGGAGAACACTGAAGCGCTAACGAGTCCTACCAGGTGACAGAAATACCTCAGTACATTATGTACAAGTCTTCTGCACACATAATAAATACATGTTATCAAATATTCACTTGCACTATCACACTTTCGCAAACAACCACTGCTGCACAGAGTCATACAGTTTTGATCCACATAGTTCTATTCAATCTCGCTTAAAAGTTCTCAGTACTACAAGGTTACACAACGCTGGCAGCCTTGACAAGCCACGAGACAGAGTTCTCCTCACACTGTCAGAATTCTACAGCCTCTCTCACTATGAGCACGCGATGTGACACTGCCATAACTGTATGACACTCAGCAACTGCATGTCCACACACTGACCAGCCACCCCATCATCACAGGCACCACACAGCCTCCTCCCGCCTGCACTGCAGTCACACATCTGTCGCCATAGAACTAACAATCCCCGCTGCTAGAAACACGTATTATGCAAACCCACCCAAAACAGTGGATAACTCTTCCGATTTCATAATTATCCACGCGCGTTCTCTTTGTTGGGAAGATGTTCGGCTGCGTCTGGACTTGCAAAAGTTGCCGGATTCAGTGACACGCCGGACTCCGCCTTCTTAAAGTTCTGGCGCGAAAGGGCCGTGGCGGGAGTGTGTGTGCACGCGCATCATTGGCCCGTACTGGCCTCGGCGGGATGGTGGGTGTGATCGCTGGCTCGTCATCAATCCTGCGCCGCATTTTTCAAGCAGCCGTACTCGTATTGGCTGCTATATGGCAGATTCGTAGGATAACCTTTGACATGTCATGGTAGCTTTTTCTGACTGACTACATGACATGTAAGTCATGACAGAAAAGGCTACCTTGTCAGATTTAGCTACCAGTAGCAAAATCTGACTGTAGTGTGTCAGAAAAAGTTGTCTTGTGAATCTTGCTGTATAGTAGCCAATATCAGAGCCGGGACAAGGTCCTCCAGCACCCAAGGCTGAGACACCAAAGTGCGCCCCTCCATCCCTCCCACCTCAGCCGTCACACACTGATTGCTATTAGACTAAGAGGCGCCCCAGGGCCCCCAACCTCCCCAACACCTTAATGTCTAGTTATCTGGCTTGCAGTCACTGCCATGTATCCCCTTTTCTTATTTCTTTCTGCTTCATACACAATTAGGAATGACAGCTGAATGAATTCTGCGCCCCTTCCTACACTGCGCCCTGAGGCTGGAGCCTGGAGCCTCTCCAGCCTATGCCTCGGCCCGGCCCTGGCCAATATTTTTTGTTTTTCCTTGCCAACGTTTCTTGTTTTACCTTGAAGGAGTTGTCAGCCAAATGCTGCTGCCCCATGATATTATACTTACTCCAGCCCCTTACAGCGGACGTGTCCCATGCAGCATCTCCACTCGCCGCCGGCCCAGTGTCCCTGCTGGTGTGGAGGCCGACCTCGAGGTTGTCCTCTACTGCGCCTGCGCTGCTGTCAATCAATTCCACGTTGTATGCAGTGTACTGCGAAGGCGCAAAACTACTGTGCCTGCGCAGTACACTGTGGACAATGAATTATAGCCCCCAACCGTCCCATTTTCGTCGGGATTCTCCCGATTTTGGGGGCTCTCCCGCTATACCGGTATGAGCCCCCCAGGTCCCAGGCGACTGTCAGTGTTAACAGCCGCCTGTAACAGGAGGGGAGCAGCGCAATGGAGGGAGAGCTGTGGGCAGCGGCGGAGAAGGGGGGGGCATCTCCCCCCCTTCCCTCACCTTAGGGTGCTCTCCCTCCCTCGCTCTCCCCTCCGAAACAAAGTGGCGGCGTTTGGCAGCGGGCGGGACTTACCTTCCGTGTCGCTCCAAGCGCCGGAAGTTCTGGTGCCTCTGGTCTGGATCAGACCAGAGTAGCGGCAAATCATCCTGCGACGAGACGGAGGTAAGTTCTGCCCCTCTGCCAGCCACCGCACTTAGTTTCGGAGGGGAGAGCGAGGGAGGGAGAGCACCCTAAGGTGAGGGAAGAGGGGGGGAGATGGCCCCACTTCTCCGCTGCTGATCACAGCTCTCCCTCTTCTCTGCGCTGCTCCCCTCCTGCGGGGGGGGGGGGGGGGGGCGGCACCTGGCTACCTATTCTGGGGACATATACACCTACCTATATACTGGGGACATATACACCTGCCTATATACTGGGGACATATACACCTGCCTACATATACTGGGGACATATACACCTGCCTACATATACTGGCGACATATACCTCTGGCTACATATACAGGGCACATATACCCCTGGCTACATATACTGGGGACATATACCCCTGGCTACATATACTGGGGACATATACCCCTGGCTATATATACTGGGCATATATACCCCTGACTACATATACTGGGACATATACCCCTGGCTACATATACTGGGACATATACCCCCTGACTACATATACTGGGACATATACCCCCTGACTACATATACTGGGACATATACCCCTGGCTACATATACTGGGACATATACCCCCTGACTACATAAACTGGGACATATACCCCCTGACTACATATACTGGGACATATACCCCCTGACTACATAAACTGGGGACATATACCCCCTGACTACATATACTAGGGAAATATACCTCTGGCTACATATACTGGGCACATACAGTGGCTTGCAAAAGTATTCGGCCCCCTTCCTTGAAGTTTTCCTTATTTTGTCACATTACTGCCACAAACATGAATCAATTTTATTGGAATTCCACATGAAAAACCAATACAAACTGGTGTACATGTGAGAAGTGGAACAAAACTCATACATGATTCCAAACATTTTTTACAAATAAATAACTGCAAAGTGGTGTGTGCGTAATTATTCGGCCCCCTGAGTCAATACTTTGTAGAACCACCTTTTGCTGCAATTACAGCTGCCAGTCTTTTATGGTATGTCTCTACCAGCTTTGCACATCTAGAGACTGAAATCCTTGCCTATTCTTCTTTGCAAAACAGCTCCAGCTCAGTCAAATTAGATGGACAGCGTTTGTGAACAGCAGTTTTCAGATCTTGCCACAGATTCTCGATTGGATTTAGATCTGGACTTTGACTGGGCCATTCTAACACATGGATATGTTTTGTTTTAAACCATTCCATCGTTGCCCTGGCTTTATGTTTAGGGTCGTTGTCCTGCTGGAAGGTGAACCTCCACCCCAGTCTCAAGTCTTTTGCAGACTTCAAGAGGTTTTCTTCCAAGATTGCCCTGTATTTGGCTCCATACATCTTCCCATCCACTCTGACCAGCTTCCCTGTCCCTTCTGAAGAGAACCACCCCCAGAGCATGATGCTGCCACCACTATATTTGACAGTGGGCATGGTGTGTTTTGAGTGATGTGCAGTGTTATTTTTACCGTCACACATAGCGCTTTGCATTTTGGCCAAAAAGTTCTATTTTGGTCTCACCTGACCAGAGCATCTTCTTCCACATGTTTGCTGTGTCCCCCACATGGCTTGTGGCAAACTGCAAATGGGTTTTCCTATGCTTTTCTGTTCACGATGGCTTTCTTCTTGCCACTCTTCCATAAAGGCCAACTTTGTGCAGTGCACGACTAATAGTTGTCCTATGGACAGATTCCCCCACCTGAGCTGTAGATCTCTGCAGCTTGTCCAGAGTCTCCATGGGCCTCTTGACTGCATTTCTGATCAGCACTCTCCTTGTTCGGCCTATGAGTTTAGGTGGACGGCCTTGTCTTGGTAGGTGTACAGTTGTGCCACACTCCTTACATTTCTGAATGATCACTTGAACAGTGCTCCGTGGGATGTTCATGGCTTTGGAAATCTTTTTGTAGCCTAAGCCTGCTTTAAATTTCTCAATAACTTCATCCCTGACCTGTCTGGTGTGTTCTTTGGACTTCATGGTGTTGTTGCTCCAAATATTCTCTTAGACAACCTCTGAGGCCATCGCAGAGCAGCTGTATTTGTACTGACATTAGATTACACACAGGTGCACTCTATTTAGTAATTAGCACTCATCATGCAATGTCTATGGGCAACTGACTGCACTCAGACCAAAGGGGCTGAATAATTACGCACACCCCACTTTGCAGTTATTTATTTTTAAAAAATGTTTGGAATCATGTATGATTTTCGTTCCACTTCTCACGTGTACACCACTTTGTATTGGTCTTTCACGTGGAATTCCAATAAAATTGATTCATGTTTGTGGCAGTAATGTGACAAAATGTGGAAAACTTCAAGGGGGCCGAATACTTTTGCAAGCCACTGTATATCCCTGGCTACATATACTGGGGACACTGGCTGTTTGTCATTATGTGCATTTACTGGTAAAAATGCTGTCTCTTATTATGTGGATTTACTGGTGAAAAGCTGTCTCTTATGTGCATTTACTGGTGAAAAGCTGTCTCTTATTATGTGCATTTACTGGTGAAAAGCTGTGTCACGGACGATTGCGGGGACGCAGGCGCGTCCTGGAACCGCCCGTGAAGAAAAGAACGATCGCACTCGATTCCTGCATCGATTACGCTTCAAATCGATACAATCCGGGTTGAGTGTGTAGGGGCAGCTGCAGTCTTTTCTCAGCAGAGAGAGAGCCCCAGCCTATATGCTGGTTGGCCCTTTTGATATGCTAATGAGCCTGGGCCCAGAGAGTCCCTGGCTTCAAGCTGTGCTGATGGCCCATCCATCAGGTATAAGGTGACAAACACCATGACAGAACCAATTTAGAGTGAGGAAACTCAGACACTCCGACTCCTTTTCCCAGCAGGGAGCCGACATGTGGCTTGCTGCTGCCAACTTCAAAGAACCTTTGCCTGGGAATGACCTGGTATAAATCCCAGGGGTCTCTCATATTCCATAAACTGCTATATGTATCATATTTTCTGTGTTGCCAGGCTGGCAGACCCTCCAAACTAACAGAGCAGGTAGGGCCCTGCCTGGCGTTGGTTCTGAGAACATTTCAGAACCTTCTGAGGTAAAGACTGCCCGTTAGGCAGTTCAACAGTGCCCTAATGGTACCACAGGGGTCCCACCCCTCATGTTTGGTATCAGACTGCTGGGTACATCAAGGCAGACCTGAAAATATTAGTAAATCTGCCCTGACCTGTACGGTTCTGTGAGATAGAGCCCATATATGGTTAAGGCATGATTTCTGGTCTCCAGGACAAGGGCAGGACTCATCTCATGTTCTAAGGGGGTGTGTGGGCCCGCCCTCACTTCCTCCTACTGAATCAGGGGCATAAGAATGGGAGAGGAGCCAAAACTCAGGGTCCTCCACTCTGAAACATCTTGAACTCATGAGATGCCAGCTTGAGGATATGCTGGCATCCACCTGGTCTGAACTCTGGACTTTGAAACCAAGAACTTTATGATTCTTCCCACAATAAGGACATCTTTCCAGGAACTAAGTATTTTTCTCCCTTCTTTTATTTTTCATACTGGCTATTACTGTTTTACTAATTGGTGCTTTTCATAATTGTCTGTATATATTAATTATTTATATTGCTGTGAATAAACGACTTTTCCCAAGTCATTCACTGTTTCGCTACCCTGCTTATCAGCACACACAGAAATGATCCCGGGTCTCTGAAGATACGCTACTGTTTGTTTGTTGTTGGCTAGACAGAATATCGTGTGTTAACCGTTTTATTCGCAGGATTAGTCAGTCAGTTAGTGGGCCCCACGGTCCCATAGTAACCGCGGTGGTGGCAGTTTACTCTGAACCAGTGGGTGAAGTTGTAATCACCCGTGTCTCACAGGCTCCCTTCTGAGTTGTCTGCGGCTAATTCTTAACGGTTCCTGCGCATTGACTGCGACCAGAGTTCGCACGATCTGTGCGCTGGCACCGTTTAGAAGGCTAAGTGCGGTCAGCCACTGAGGGCTCCTGTGACAGTGTTAGGCAGCGGTTGGGACCTGTGTTGTGCTGAAAGTATCTGCGATAGCGCTAGCGCTATCGAGAAACGAACTAATTCGTTGGTGTAGCTGGAAGGCAATATATTTTTTATATATACAGAGAGACTGTGTAGCCAGTACCCCTCCCCAAAAGTTTTATTTTATTTGGCATGGAAATGTCCGGGAACTACAAGCTCATGGCCGTATCCGACCTGGAAAATCTTTGTCAGCTGCGGGGCATTGACACCCTCCGCAGGAACAAACAGGACATGGTAAATGACTTGTTTCAATGGGATACCCAGCAACCGCGGGAGCTGGATGTGTCTGCTGAGGTAGACGCTGCCCCATCTGACTCAAGGCAAGGGGAACCAGAGGCTGAAGATCCTAGGCGTACAGAGGTTGAGCATCCTGCGGGCCCTGTTGCAACAGTTACGCCAGAGACTGTCAGTATGGACCCCAATCCCAGAGTTTCTGAAAGTACTCGCCTGGAACCGGCCAGTACTGGACTGTCCGTTTGTACTGATCCGCTAATGCAGCAGGCATTACAAAAGCTGATGGACACTGACCTGGACAAGTACCTGCAGTACATGCGTGAGGAGCGCCAATCTGCAGAAGCGCGGACAGAGCGCCAAATGCAGGAGGAACGGGAGCGGCAAGCTGCTGCTGCTGCTGCTGCAGAACGCCACGCGGAGAGGGATGCCGCTGAGCGGGAGCGCCAACGACAGCATGAGCTCAACATGGCAAAGGTTCAACAGGCCAGCCGGAGTTCACCGCCCAGCCTCCCTGCTGAAGGAGCTGCAGCACCCGTAAGTGCAAAATTTAAGTTTGCTAATATTGAAAAAGACACAGACATTGACTTGTTTTTGCGGTCTTTTGAAAAAGCATGCCGTCAGTATCGTCTGTCCCAAGACCAGTGGGCCAGACATCTGACACCTTTGCTGCGCTACAAAGCGCTTGATGCCTTCGCAGAATTGCCTGCGGAGAAGGATAATGATTATGCTGCTATAAAGGACGCTATCATTACTAAGTACCAGCTGACGCCAGAAGCCTATCGCAAAAAGTTCAGGGCCTGGCAGAAAAAGTCTTCTGATTCGTACCGAGATGTGGTCAGCAGCTTGCTCACCACACTCCGGCAGTGGACTCTAGGCCTCACCAA
Source organism: Hyperolius riggenbachi (assembly GCF_040937935.1). Classification (NCBI taxonomy): domain Eukaryota; kingdom Metazoa; phylum Chordata; class Amphibia; order Anura; family Hyperoliidae; genus Hyperolius; species Hyperolius riggenbachi. Next base: position 43,398,025 of record NC_090655.1, read on the forward strand.
AGGGTCTTATGGCGTCCTGGAGGACTTGATAGTCCTCGAACAATTTCTGAACATTTGCCCTGCTGATGTACGACAGTTTGTGTTAGAACGCAGGCCGGCTTCAGCCACTGTCGCTGCAGACCTTGCTGAGACTTTTGCAACTACCCGGGTGGCTGATACCCGCAGAACTGTCCCATCCAGCTGGAGAGGAGGTCAGCCCAATACCTCGGCAGACCCTCCTGCCCCTGTGAGCCGTCCGCCACAGAGGCCACCCAGCGCAGCTGCTGCACCCAGGCCTGCAGCGCCTGGAGAGGTCACCTGTCACTACTGCCGCCAGCCCGGACACATGAAATTCGACTGTCCGGAGCGGAGACAGACACCACCAGCACCTGGATCATCTGCATCACCTGCACCTCACCCACAGCAGAGGCAGCCCGCCAGCGAACCACAGCCTGGATCATCAGATTTTGTCCTGTTTGCCCGCGGAAAGGAAATCCGCGACCGAACCGACCAGCAGCAACTTGTTAGAGTGAACGGCAAAGTTGTCACCGGATTTCGAGACACCGGAGCTGACATCACGTTAGTTCACTCACATCTTGTGCCAAAGGAGAGCATCAGCTCCAGCCGATCCCTTGCCCTTACTGGAGTAGAGGGCACCCTTTTCCACATAGCCCACGCCAGAGTGAAGCTGGATTGGGGAGTGGGAGGGGTCCACGAAAGGGTTGTTGGGGTTATGAAGGATCTCCCAGTCCCTGTGTTGCTAGGGACTGATTTGGGCAAGCTTGTGTCCTACTATGAACCTGCCACGACCGCCTTGTCGCTCACGGAAGGACACGGACTCTCCACCCACCACCAGGTACTTTATACACTTGGGGGAGCACCAGGGGGAGGTGGGTTGAATGTGCCCAGTTCAAGGGTACCAGGTTCAATAGTGCCTGCTTCAAAGGCACCTGAGTTTGATGTACAGACTGTCTGTTGTGATGATGCTGTAACTGTACCTGAGTTTACTGTACAACCTGTCTGTAATGAAAAAATGTCTATACCTGTCAATGTCATTACTGCATGCAATGATGATTTGAGTAATGCCCGTCTGTGCCATTCTGACAGTGTACCTGTGCTAGCAGTACCGCGCAGCTGCACTGCTCAGAACCCGAGCTCAGAACAGGTGGAGGGGGTTCCGGCCTCCTCCCCCTCCTCTGACCGCAGGGATGAGACCTTTCAGCCGCTGGCCTCGTGTGACATGAGCCAGTTGGCTGAAACTGACAGCGCCGTATTCTCAGCCGCACTACAAAGTGACCCAAGCCTGGAGGTGCTCAGGAAGCAAGCCGCTGAGCCCCTCGCAGACGGGGCCGCTTTCAAGGTGTACTGGGAAGGTGGGAGACTGTACAGTGAGTCTGTACAGCCCCCTACAGGTAGATCCCACGCGAATACCAAATGGCTTGTGGTCCCGAGTGCGTTCAGGGGACATGTGCTGAAATCCGCACATGGTAATCCTCTGACAGGGCACTCAGGGGTCCGCAAGACACTTGCCGGTATTCGGAACCAGTTTTATTGGCCCCGGATGAACAGGGATGTAGCAAACTACTGCAGGGCATGTGCCGTCTGTCAGGAGCTGGGAAGGTCCAGGGATTCCCGCGGGGTTCCCTTAGGTCCACAGCCACTCAGCAGGGGAACCCTGCGTGGGCTGGCTGTTGACCTAACCAACCCACTGCCCGTTGTCAGCAGTCCCGGCAGGCACCACGTCCAACTGCAGTGGCGCAAACGCCCTGTCCAGAACGGTCCATGTTGGGTCAACCCTGCGGGTAGCAGACCGCGACCGGTCCAGGGGAACCGAGCCACAGGCTCCAATAGGTTTTCCCGCCGTACCGGCAACTCGAGGCCCGTCAGCCAGGTTAGCGGCGCCGCCACACATCTTGCGGATGAGTGGCTAAGCCACGGACAAGGGGGAGGGCTGTCACGGACGATTGCGGGGACGCAGGCGCGTCCTGGAACCGCCCGTGAAGAAAAGAACGATCGCACTCGATTCCTGCATCGATTACGCTTCAAATCGATACAATCCGGGTTGAGTGTGTAGGGGCAGCTGCAGTCTTTTCTCAGCAGAGAGAGAGCCCCAGCCTATATGCTGGTTGGCCCTTTTGATATGCTAATGAGCCTGGGCCCAGAGAGTCCCTGGCTTCAAGCTGTGCTGATGGCCCATCCATCAGGTATAAGGTGACAAACACCATGACAGAACCAATTTAGAGTGAGGAAACTCAGACACTCCGACTCCTTTTCCCAGCAGGGAGCCGACATGTGGCTTGCTGCTGCCAACTTCAAAGAACCTTTGCCTGGGAATGACCTGGTATAAATCCCAGGGGTCTCTCATATTCCATAAACTGCTATATGTATCATATTTTCTGTGTTGCCAGGCTGGCAGACCCTCCAAACTAACAGAGCAGGTAGGGCCCTGCCTGGCGTTGGTTCTGAGAACATTTCAGAACCTTCTGAGGTAAAGACTGCCCGTTAGGCAGTTCAACAGTGCCCTAATGGTACCACAGGGGTCCCACCCCTCATGTTTGGTATCAGACTGCTGGGTACATCGAGGCAGACCTGAAAATATTAGTAAATCTGCCCTGACCTGTACGGTTCTGTGAGATAGAGCCCATATATGGTTAAGGCATGATTTCTGGTCTCCAGGACAAGGGCAGGACTCATCTCATGTTCTAAGGGGGTGTGTGGGCCCGCCCTCACTTCCTCCTACTGAATCAGGGGCATAAGAATGGGAGAGGAGCCAAAACTCAGGGTCCTCCACTCTGAAACATCTTGAACTCATGAGATGCCAGCTTGAGGATATGCTGGCATCCACCTGGTCTGAACTCTGGACTTTGAAACCAAGAACTTTATGATTCTTCCCACAATAAGGACATCTTTCCAGGAACTAAGTATTTTTCTCCCTTCTTTTATTTTTCATACTGGCTATTACTGTTTTACTAATTGGTGCTTTTCATAATTGTCTGTATATATTAATTATTTATATTGCTGTGAATAAACGACTTTTCCCAAGTCATTCACTGTTTCGCTACCCTGCTTATCAGCACACACAGAAATGATCCCGGGTCTCTGAAGATACGCTACTGTTTGTTTGTTGTTGGCTAGACAGAATATCGTGTGTTAACCGTTTTATTCGCAGGATTAGTCAGTCAGTTAGTGGGCCCCACGGTCCCATAGTAACCGCGGTGGTGGCAGTTTACTCTGAACCAGTGGGTGAAGTTGTAATCACCCGTGTCTCACAGGCTCCCTTCTGAGTTGTCTGCGGCTAATTCTTAACGGTTCCTGCGCATTGACTGCGACCAGAGTTCGCACGATCTGTGCGCTGGCACCGTTTAGAAGGCTAAGTGCGGTCAGCCACTGAGGGCTCCTGTGACAAGCTGTCTCTTATTACGTGCATTTACTGGTGAAAAGCTGTCTCTTATATGCATTTACTGGTGAAAAGCTGTCTCTTATTATGTGCATTTACTGGTGAAAAGCTGTCTCTTATTATGTGCATTTACTGGTGAAAAGCTGACTCTTATTATGCTCATTTACTGGTGAAAAGCTGTCTCTTATTATGTGCATTTACTGGGGAAACGCTGTCTCTCATTACGTCCATTTACTGTTGAAAGGCTGTCTGTCATTACCTGCATTTACTGGTGAAACGCTGTCTCTTATGTGCATTTAGTGGGGAAATGCTGTCTTTCATTACATGCATTTACTGGGGAAACGCTGTCTGTCATTGTGTGCATTTACTTCATATTTTTTTATGTAACTACATTAGCTGGTATAACTACATTACAGTTAGCCCCACCCACGGGCAGGGTATATGAGGGATATATTAACCACTTTACCCCCAGCGGTACGAATTTCTCCGCCCCTTTTTTCCCTCCTAAAAAACCAGGGACGGAGAAATCCGTACCTTCCGCGCTACCGCCGCTGTCCGCGCGCACCCGCCGCTCGTGCACGTCGCCGCCCGCTCGCCCGGAGATCAATGAACGGGAAAATCCATTCCCGTTCGTTGATCTAGCCCCCGCAATGATCTGCTGCTTCTTTCAGAAACAGCGAGATCATTGTGCGTCTCCCAGCCTCCTACTGCTTCCTGTAAGCATCCTTCCGGACGCTTACAGGTCGCATGTAAACAAACACTCTGTGGCCATCTTGTGGCCAAATAGTAAACTACACCCTAAAAGCATTTTACATATACAAACATTACATTTACACAATAAATTAACTCATTACCTCCCACACTCTCCAATTTTTTATTTTTTTTTGTAATTAAAAAAAAAAAAAAAATACAATTAAAAAAAAAAACATAAATAGTTACCTTAGGGACTGAACTTTTTAAATATTTATGTCAAGAGGGTATAACACTGTTACTTTATAAACTGCGGGCTTGTAATTAGGGATGGATGCAAAACTGAAAAAAATGCACCTTTATTTCCAAATAAAATATTGTCGCCAAACATTGTGATAGGGACATAATTTAAATGGTTTTATAACCGGGACATATGGGTTAATACATTTCATGGTTTTAATTACAGTAGCATGCTTTATTTAAAAACTATAATGGCCGAAAACTGAAAAATAATAATTTTTTCCCACATTTTTTCCTATTTCCCCATTAAAACACATTTAGAATAAAATAATTCTTGGCATAATGTCCCACCTAAAGAAAGCCTAATTGGTGGCAAAAAAACAAGATATAGTTCATTTCATTGGGATAAGTAATAATAAAGTTATAGACGAATGAATGGAAGGAGCGCTGAAAGGTGAAAATTGCTCTGGTGGTCAGGGGGTAAAACCCCTCAGTGGTGAAGTGGTTAAAAAATATAAGTGCATCAATATAAAAAAAAAATCTTCAAAAAACTTTATGGTAGGCGTGACTAAGGTGTGTGTTGGGGGTGTGGTTTGGGGGTGTGGCTAGGGTGTGGCCTGTGTCCCGATTTCTAATTTTAAAATGTTGGGAGGTATGCAATGTAGACTTGATTGACAGCGGAGTTTGCTGAGAAGCAATATAGGAGGTCGGCCTCTGCATCAGCGGGGATCCCAGTCCGGCGGCTGCAAGCGGAGATGCTGCGAGGGACATGGCTGCAAGGGGCTGAAGGAAGCCGTGGGTAAGCATATCATGGGGCGGCATTATTTGGCTGATGCTTCCTTTAAAGGAATCATCCGGGAAGTCTAAAAAATATCCCCTCCGTAGCAGCCGCCGACCCGGTGAGGTTGGCAGCCACTGCGCACAGAACAATCCCAACCACATGAGCGGCACGGCCACAGGCTTGCACATGCGCAGTGACCCCCAACCTTGGTGGCTGCTATGGAGGGGACCCCAGGAGACCCGCTTGGACCGGAGCTGCAGCATGGGATGGGACACCGGCTGCCAGGGGCTGGAGGAAGCCCCAGGTACGTAAAGCTAATTTTTTTAGGTATCCCGGATGTTTCCTTTATACATTTACTGCAAAACGTACGTTTTAAAACTTCCATGGTTTGCAGTATTCAGTGCAAAACAGACGTTTTAAAGCGGTTTAACACTCTGACAAAATTTTCAACAAAAATGTGTTTTCCTACTTTTTATAACCCATACAATTATCATATTTGCTTTTGTGCGCAATTATTAATATTCATTTAGATATTATAACTTCCCAAAGTTCAGTTAATTTACTTTGAAAGTTGCTGGTGCATTTTATTCATAACTGTTGTCATTCTGTTGTGACTGCTGCCAGCGGTGATTTCTGACCTGTGTTTCACCCCAGGACTCATCAGCTGAAGTCCTGCACAGCCAGAGAATGTTTACATAAATGTATCAAGTAAAGAATGTGTACACAAGATAAGATTATAAGCAGATGGTTCTCACTGCAGAAGAGTCAGCTCTGTGATGTAACCCTTTGAATGCTGTTTTACAAAAAAAAACATTGTGTTAGTATATTATATGCTGTAAATAATCTTTTAGAGCAAAGAAGAAATTCTGAGTTATATTCCGCCTTAAAGAGAACCCGAGGTGGGAATCTTAGAGTTAAATCTATACACAGAGGCTGGGTCTGGCTATAGTGCCCAGCCTCTGTTGCTAGTTGAATATTCCCTAAATCCCCCCTGCTCTCTGCACAAGCCCATAAATTACAGCCGCGCTGGCGACACTGAGCAGGTTTACCATTCTAGTGCCACTCATGCCGCTCCCCCGCCTCCTGCAGAGCGCCGATCCCCGCCCACGTCTCTTCCCTCGCCGCTGATTAGAGAGAAGGGACTCGGGCAGGGAACTGCGCTCTGCAGGAGGCGGGGGAGCAGCTTGAGTGACACTCGAAAAGTAAACAGAGCCAGACAGCGCGGCTGTAATTTATGGGCTCGTGCAGAGCACAGGGGGGATTTAGGGAATATTCAACTAGCAACAGAGGCTGGGCACTATAGCCAGACCCAGCCTCTGTGTATAGATTTAACTCTAAGATTCCCACCTCGGGTTCTCTTTAAAACAGACGTTTGATAACAATTTGTTTTGCAGGAGAGAGGATAGCATTAGGCCTGCGGGGTTTTTTTTTGGGGGGGGGAGTGCGTACACTTTCCACTGCCTGTAGGCGGTCAGGAAGTGGTTAAGTGTTAGGTAATTGTTTCAGAGTCATTATTTTATGTCTTTAATTTCACATTAATATCGTTTGCTTTTTATTCCCTTGTTTGTAGGGCACTGTTTCTGAACACAATATATTTGGCAAACTGGCATGTAAAGCCTTGGCTAGGGGCGGTCCACCTATGACTCCAGGTGAATGGCGTGCATCAGGCGGCACAGAAGCTTAAGTGGTGCAGATTGTCGGGGTGCTCTGCGATCATTCCAAATAGGGGGCGTATCCTCACAAGTTTGCCTCAGGCAGCAAAAAGTCTACAACTGGCCTTGGCGGATTGAGCTACATTTGTTTTTTAGGATTTTTTAACGGTGATCCAACGGTGCTATGTTAACTATCGCTGGATTTAGCCAGGTTCGTTTTTAATGGAATTTTTGGACATATTCCGACAGTCTTATTTGGCATGTTCACCCCTGGTGGATTTTGTTATCTTCTTTTTAAAGTAAACCTCTAATAAAAAAAAAGTGCCCCTGGGGGTACTTACCTCGGCAGGGGGAAGCCTCTGGCTCCTAAAGAGGCTTCCCCCTTCCTGCTCAGCCATCTGGATCCAGCGCTGGCTCCCCCGGACATAGAGCAGCAATAATATTTACATTTGCCGCATCGCGCATGCACAATAGTGGCTCTCTGCTCGGGTTCCGGATCGGGTCTGCTCTACCCCGCAGGCCCAAGACGTATGCGTTTGGTATCCCCACTGAAGTGCGAACAGAGAGCCACTACTGTGCATGTGCAGAACCTCAGGGGGTCCCAGCGCTGGATCCCCTCTACTGAGGAGGAAGGGGAAAACCTCTTTAGGATGCAGAGACTTCTCCCTCCCGAGGTGAGTACCCCCCAGGAGCTCTTTTTTGTTACAGATTCTCTTTAAAGTGAATGGGAACCACATTTAAAAAAAATGAAGCAAATACTTACCTAAGGAGAGGGAAGGCTCTGGGTCGTATAGAGCCTTCCCTCTCCTCTCTCGGTGCCCTCTATCCTGTGCTGGCTCCCTCCCCCCCCCCCCCCCCCCCGTTTCAATCTCCAGCCAAAAGGGTATTTGGAAGTCTTCGGGAGCCGTGTCCTCCCGAAGACGTGCGGCTCCATACTACACAGGCGTGAGCGTGCAAGAGAGCGTGCTTGCGCATGCACAGTACAGGGCCGTCCTTCTTCAGGAGCACTCGGGATCCCTGAAGACTTCTGAAGCCTCCTTCGGCTGGATAAAGCAGTATTTGACTAATTTAGTCAAATACTGCTACCGGGCGAGCCAGCACCGGAACGAGGGGACCAGGAGAGGAGCGGGAAGGCTCTATAGAACCCAGAGCCTTCCCTCTCCTTGGGTAAGTATCTGTCTCATTTTTTTAAATGCGGTTCCCATTCACTTTAAGACACTTTACATGGCATAGTAACCAAAACCAACCGTCTTATTTGGCATGTTCACCCTTGGTGGATTTTGTTGCCTTACTTTTTAAAGAGAAACTGTAAGGACAAAAATGCCCCCAGGGGATACTTGCCTCGGGAAGGGGACGCCACTGGCTCCTAAAGAGGCTTCCCCCCATTCTCTTCATCCTTGGGCATCTGGTGCTGCCAGTCCCTGAAAATCCGCTGAGCAGCTCAGGCACAGTAAGCGCTTCAGCGTGCAGCAATATTTACCAATTCACACACCTGCGCAGACGCAGAACAAGCTTCCCCTTGGGCTCCAGCGGAAATAGGTAAGTATTGCTGCGCGCTGTTCAGGGGCTGCCTGACCAGTGCTGGATCCCCGAGGCTGAAGAGGACGAAAGCCTCATTAGGATCTAGAGCCCCCCCCCCCCCTCTTGAGGTCAGTACCCCCGAGGGGCACTTTGTTCCTTACCCGATTACTTTAAAGGAAAACTGAAGTGAGAAGAATATGGAGGCTGACATATTTATTGATGTATTTGGCTGCAGTAGTGTCTGAATAACACCCAAAACAAGCATGCAGCGAATGTAGTCATATCTGACAATAATGTCAGAAATACCTGATCTGCATGTGCTTCATCAGGGTCTAGGGCTAAAGGTGGTCATACATAAGGCGACTCTGTGGCCAATCGACCATCTGATTCTATGAAAATTGGTGCAGCCAAGTGCATGTATGATCAACAATTCGACCAATTTTGAGCCGAAATGGTCGCATTAGTTGATCCGACATGCTGCAAGATGTCGGGCCGATTTGCTCGATCGCGTGCGCAGTGGAAACAGCGTGCGATATCGGGACGACAGACGAACGCAAGAAAACCCGATGATGTACCCCCAACCTATATGGAGCACTCCTTGCTTCATATAGGCGACCCATGTTGTTGCTTCAGTAACGGGGCCCGTGTGTTATGTCACACACGCGCCCCATGTTACTAGGCAACCATGTGAGGTGCATGTATGGATGCTCAGGGAGCCAGGAGCAAGCGGAGGACAAGCGGCAGCCAGGTAATGTATATCGCATGGGGCATGAGAGGGGGGGCAGTGGCGACCATTGCAAATGGGAGGGGGGCAGCAAGGTGGCCCCCTTACATGATAGAAACACCAAATTTGCTCCCTTACATGATAGAAACACCAAATTTGCCAGATATGTTAAGAACAGAAGAACAGTGGGAACAAGAGGAAACATTTTTTTCAAAAAGACCTTATAGTTTTTTAAAAAATCGATTTTAAAGTTTCAAAGGAAAAAAGTTTAAATGTAGATGCGGTAAATACATTAACTGTCATTTACCGCATTTAAATGTATACTATTTTCCTTTGAAACGTTAAAATCGATTTTCCTAAAAACTATAAGGTCTTTTTGAAAAAACTTTCTCCCCTTGTTCATATCCTGCAAATTTGGTGTTTATATCATGTAAGGGGGCTTTGCTATTAACCGCTAAAGTCGGCGGGTTTTCAGGTTATAATCACGCCCGTGCTCTCGAGCTGGATTTGGACCACGATCACGAGTGCATTCAGAACTGAATCCGTGATCAAGAGGCGATCACGAATTTGGAATCTGACCTTGTGATCAGGAAAAACAGCTCGTGATCATGGCACAGGCAAACGCAGGGGGGATTACAGCTGCCCAGAATCCCCCCTCAGACCAGGGCCGGTGCAGTGTCTGGGGACAGGCACAAGTTGAGACACCAGAATATCTGCAGGCAGGGGCGTAGCAATCAGTATAGCAACCATAGCGCTTGCTATGGGGCCCGCGGCAGCCCTATGTCACAGGGGGCCCGTAGCTCAGTCAGAGAACTTTTTTTTTTTTTTTTAATTATTGTAATCCCATACATTTTTTTTTGCTCTGGGGCCCAGTCATTTCTAGCTACGCCCCTGTTTGGCTATAATAGTGTCTGAATCACACTAGATACAAGCATGCAGCTAATCTTGTCAGATCTGACAATAATGTCAGAAACACCTGATCTGCTGCATGCTTGTTCAGGGTCTATGGCTAAAAGTATTAGAGGCAGAGGATCATCAGGACTGCCAGGCAACTGGTATTGCTTAAAAGTAAGTAAATATGGCAGCCTCCATATCTCTCTTTTCAGTTGCCCTTTAAAGGTGGTTATGCTGTTGCTTATCTTTTAGAGCAGAAAGAAAGATAGGAGTTCAGGTCCGCTTTAACCCCTGCCGAATAGTTTTACTAGCAGCTTTCCCCTGCGGCCAAATTACCGCAGAACCCTTTTTGAATGTACACAGGATGAGACTCTTCCCCGACATATCCCAAGAATAAAGCCACCTGTGACCGGAAGGAGTAATCCTCTCAGTGACAACCGTTTAACCATTTCTTTCCGTGCTAAGCGGCTTAATCCTGCTGCATTCACCATCACAAGCTGGACAGGAGATATTGGAAGAGATGCAGCTAATTAAGTCGCAGTTTGTGTTTTCAAAGCTGATCCATGTGCTTTGCTCTTACAGCTTGGACTCCGCATCCCTATAGGTTTAGGAATAACCATGTTACTGGCACAAAGAGGGTTCATCCGGCTTTCAGCTAATTGTCTTATTCCGCCATAACGCTCATGTCCTCTTATGGCTGGACACCGGTGATTGGTGAGTTCTTTCTCTCCTGTTTTGCTTTGTCTTTCTGTCTTTGTTGCCTTTTATGTTGTTCTGAATGAGTCATTCCAATCTAAAGCCTGGTACACACATCAAAATTTGATTGGCCAATCACTAGTCTACTGACGGCCTGCTGACCTTTAAATCCCTACACAATCTGGGCCTTGGATATGTTACGGCCAGAACCCGAAGTGTGGCCACTTCTAGTTCTGGCCGGCCACTTCGGGTTCTGGCCGGCCAATGTGCGAAGTGGCTGCAGCGCAGCGGCCAATGTTAGGAATGGAATGTTTCCTTTGATTATTAATGTAGTTTTCCGGCCGTCTCTGGCCGCAAATGTAGCAAAACAGTTAGTTCATTGAATTAAATGAAACTGGCGGCAATGTAGAAGGATGAAGCCGCCCGGCTTCTGCTCCGCCTCCTCTCCTCCGCCCCTGCCTCTCTCTCTCCTCCCCGATACTGGCAGCGGGGGACATGCGTGTCCCCTCCAGAGTCGTTCGTCGCGGCAGGCAATCCTGTCGTTCGTCCCTGCAGAGCGGGTGCTGGCAGAAGCAATGTCTGCAGCCTCCCCGCTCTGCTTTCCTGCCGCCACGAACGACTCTCGGGGACACGCGTGTCCCCGCCGGCTGCCCGAAGAAGAGAGAGAGAGAGGCGGGGGCGGAGGAGAGGAGGCGGAGCCGCCAGCTTCATTTCATTCAATGATCTAACTGTTTTGCTACATTTGCGGCCAGAGACGGCCGGAAAACTACATTAATAATCAAAGGAAACATACCATTTCTAACATTGGCCGCTGCGCTGCGGCCACTTCGCACATTGGCCGGCCGGAACCCGAAGTGGCCGGCCAGAACTAGAAGTGGCCACACTTCGGGTTCTGGCCGTAACAGATACATGAAAGAAATGTTGCAGCTGCAGAAGCAATCCCTGCAATCTCAGATCCACAGGTTCTAATAATCTAATCATATCCAGAGTCCACCTGAAACTGTTTGTTCCCCGAGTCTTCTGTCATGCTGCTCCTACGTTATGGAACTCCTTACCTCAGCAGATCAGGACAGCTCCATCTCTGGACGTGTTTAAAGGACAACTGTAGTGAGACTTATATGGAGGCTACCATGTTTATTTCCTTTTAAACAATACCAGTTGCCTGACAGTCCTGCTGATCTATTCGGCTGCAGTGGTGTCTGAATAACACCAGAAACAAGCATGCAGATAATCTTGTCAGATCTGACAAAAATGTCAGAAACACCTGATCTGCTGCATGCTTGTTCAGGGTCTATGGCTAAACGCGTTAGAGGCAGAGGATCAGCAGGACTGCCAGGCAACTGGTATTGCTTAAAAGGAAATAAATATGGCTCCATATCTGTCTTCTTACAGTTGTCCTTTAATTCCAGACTGAAAACCTTCCTGTTCAGTTTGGAATTTTCAGAAATATAATTTCATCCTGTGTTAATACTTCATCCTACTACCAACTACTGAATCTTAGAGATTTGAGTTCTGTGGGAGAAAAGTGTTGTTGTTGTTACTAGTTAATTTCACCACCTCCATGTAGTATGAGAGCTTACCCACATAATTTGCTCATGGTATAATATATCTGTTGTCCCTCATACTATACAGTGGGTTGCAAAAGTATTAAGCCCCCTTGAAGTTTTCTACATTTTGTCATTTACTGCCACAAACATGAATCAATTTTATTGGAATTCCACATGAAAGACCAACACAAAGTGGTGTACATGTGAGAAGTGGAACGAAAATCATACATGATTCCAAACATTTTTTACAAATAAATAACTGCAAAGTGGTGTGTGCATAATTATTCGGCCCCCTTTGATCTGAGTGCAGTCAGTTGCCTATAGACATTGCCTGATGAGTGCTAATGACTAATTAGAGTGCACCTGTGTGTAATCTAATGTCAGTACAAATACAGCTGCTCTGTGAGGGCCTCAGAGGTTGTCTAAGAGAATATTGGGAGCAACAACACCGTGAAGTCCAAAGAACACACAAGACAGGTCAGGGATCAAGTTATTGAGAAATTTAAAGCAGGCTTAGGCTACAAAAAGATTTCCAAAGCCTTGAACATCCCACGGAGCACTGTTCAAGCGATCAATCAGAAATGGAAGGAGTATGGCACAACTGTAAACCTACCAAGACAAGGCCATCCACCTAAACTCACAGGCCGAACAAGGAGAGCGCTGATCAGAAATGCAGTCAAGAGGCCCATGGTGACTCTGGACTGGACGAGCTGCAGAGATCTACAGCTCAGGTGGGAGACTCTGTCCATAGGACAACTATTAGTCATGCACTGTACAATGTTGGCCTTTATGGAAGAGTGGCAAGAAGAAAGGCATTGTTAACAGAAAGCATAAGAAGTCCCGTTTGCAGTTTGCCACAAGCCATGTGGGGGACACAACAAACATGTGGAAGAAGGTGCTCTGGTCAGATGAGACCAAAATGGAACTTTTTGGCCAAAATGCTAAACGCTATGTGTGGCAGAAAACTAACACTGCACATCACTCTGAACACACCATCCCCACTGTCAAATATGATGGTGGCAGCATCATGCTCGGGGGGTGCTTCTCTTCAGCAGGGACAGGGAAGCTGATCAGAGTTGATGGGAAGATGGATGGAGCCAAATACAGGGCAAACTTGGAAGAAAACCTCTTGGAGTCTACAAAAGACTTGAGACTGGGGCAAAGGTTCACCTTCCAGCAGGACAATGACCCTAAACATTAAGCCAGGGCAACAATGGAATGGTTTAAAACAAAACATATCTATGTGTTAGAATGGCCCAGTCAAAGTCCAGATCTAAATCCAATCAAGAATCTGTGGCAAGATCTGAAAACTGCTGTTCACAAACGCTGTCCATCTAATCTGACTGAGCTGGAGCTGTTTTGCAAAGAAGAATGGGCAAGGGTTTTAGTTTCTAGATGTGCAAAGCTGGTAGAGACATACCCTAAAAGACTGGCAGCTGTAATTGCAGCAAAAGGTGGTTCTACAAAGTATTGACTCAGGGGGCCGAATAATTACGCACACCCCACTTTGCAGTTATTTATTTGTAAAAAATGTTTGGAATGATGTATGATTTTCGATCCACTTCTCACATGTACACAACTTTGTGTTGGTCTTTCATGTGGAATTCCAATAATATTGATTCATGTTTGTGGCAGTAATATGACAAAATGTGGAAAACTTCAAGGGGGCCGAATACTTTTGCAAGCCACTGTATAATGAAGCAAGTGGTGAAGCAGATCAGTGATTGGCCATTCAAAATTGAAGGTGATTACCAAGCTTTGGGCCTGGTACATATATCAAATTCTGATTGGCCAATCATTGAGCAATTTTACCACCTCCATGTAGTATGAGGGCTTAAAGGATACCCGAGGTGACATGTGACATGATGAGATAGACATGTGTATGTACAGTGCCTAGCACACAAATAACTATGCTGTGTTCCTTTTTTTCCTGCTCTGCCTGAAAGAGTTAAATATCAGGTATGTAAGTGGGTGACTCAGTCCTGACTGGAAGTGACTACAGTGTGACCCTCACTGATAAGAAATTCCAACTATACAACACTTTACTAACCGAAAATGCCTTCTGAGAGCAGGAAAGAGATATCGATAGTTCATACATTTTAGCTCTGGCATACTTCAATGAATGTGTCATTGAGCAAAAACAAGAAAACAATTAAAACTTAAAAAGTAGATTTAAACATAAAACTGTTGAATATCTTAAAAAGTCGTTTTTTCGGAGAAGGAAGCTATATACAATCGTTTATTTCATTTGTTTATTTTCGCTTCGGGTGCCCTTTAACTACACAATCTGCTTGTAGTATTCTAAATCTGTTTGCCCTCAGTACATGGAGGCGGTAAAATAATGTAATCAAAATTGATAGGCACCTTTAAAGCTTGGGACTCGCTGGCGACGCTTTGCAGTAAATTGCAAAAGTGCAAATCGTGTAAATGGCGTGATTTTAAACGTGATTCTAGAGCGATCGCTCTCAAAATACTGCAAGCAGCGACTGCCATAAGGTCGATTTTGGTGATGACAGCATGTTTAGGAGCTTCACAATGGATTTCACTAGTGGATAGCAACATTGCTTTCGTACAGCGTTTGGAAAGCGATTTTGCAACGATCCTATATTTTGAATTGGTGCAAAACTGCTCCAAAAATGCTGCAGAATCAGAAATTGCGATTTGTGGAAATTGCGGTCACTTCTATGGGTTCCCACATTAAAGGGGCACTATGGCGAAAAATGTAAAATTCTAAATATGTGCAAACATAGACAAATAAGAAGTACAATGAACCACAAATTACTTTTCTCCTATGTTGCTGTCACTTACAGTAGGTAGTAGAAATCTGACAGAAGTGACAGGTTTTGGACTAGTCCATCTCTTCATAGGGGATTCTCAACAAGGCTTTTATTCTTTATAAAGATATTACCTAAAAAGGATTTAACCTCCCTGGCGGTTTGTTAAAATCTGCCAGGGGGCAGCAAATACCTTTTTTTTTTATTTTTTTTATTTTTTTTCATGTAGCGAGACAATGTCGCGGCATCCCCCCTTCGGCGAACGGAGATCAAGAGATCCCGTTCAAAGACGTCGTGTCGTGACATCAAAGGGGAATCCGATCCACCCCACAGCGCTGCCTGGCACTGATTGGCCAGGCAGTGCACGGGGTCGGGGGGGGATTGCGGCTGCGGCGACGGGTATAGCGGCGGATCGGCGGGTAGCGGCGGCGATCGGAGGTTACACACAGCTAGCAAAGTGCTAGCTGCATGTAACAAAAAAAAAAAATTATGCAAATCGGCCCAGCGGGGCCTGAGCGGTGCCTCCCGGCGGCATAGCCCGAGCTCAGCTCGGGCTTACCGCCAGGGAGGTTAAACAATGATGCTGGCCAGCTTCCCTGCTCGCTACACAGTTTTTAGGCAGTTGGACAGAGCAACTGCCATTCACTAAGTGCTTTTGAAAATAAATAAATCCCTGAGAATCTCCCATGAAGAGATAGACTAGTCCAAAACTTGTCACTTCTGTCAGATTTCTACTCTCTCTTCATTTGGGATTGTCAGGGATTTATTTATTTTCAAAAGCACTTAGTGAATGGCAGTTGCTCTGTCCAACTGCCTAAAAACTGTGTAGCGAGCACGGAAGCTGGCCAGCATCATTGTTTAAATCCTTTTTAGGTAATATTTTTATAAAGAATAAAAGCCTTGCTGAGAATCCCCTATGTCATATTTCTACTGCCTACTGTAAGTGACAGCAACATAGGAGAAAAGTAATTTATGGCTCATTTTACTCTGGAAAAAAAACATACTTCTTATTTGTATATGTTTGCACATATTTTAAATTTTACAATTTTTCACCATAGTGCACCTTTAACTTTAATTTACCTAGTGCTTTTGAATTGCCTGAGGCCTTAGACTCTGTTCCCGCTAGAGCCAGATCTCCACCGGCCGGTGGGAGGGGACAGTGGAATTATTATGCAGGTTACAATTTAGAGCTACACTGTGGGTGGGAACACAGTAGGCGTTGAGGGAAAGATTGCATTTTGCTGCATATGCGTTTGATGTGTTTGGAGTGTGTTCGCATTTTAATGCTTATTGCGTTTCGCACATATAAATGTCATATGTGTTTTTGTGCATTTTGTATGCATTTTTTTATATGCGTTTTATGCAAATCAAGTGTTCATGTAAATCACCTTCATTGGTTTTCACAAACAAATGCAAAATTAAAAATATCGAAAAAGACCTTACAAATTTGTGCATGTGAGAAATCGCATGCCAAAATCAGGATAAGTGTGAATATCCCATAAAAGTAATTCTACAATTTCAGGCAGAAAGCCTGGCAGGAGAAAAAGTATGAAGCCTGCACACATTTGTGTCACTCACCTCTGCGGATTTCCCTGTCTATCTGACTTAGAGATCCTGTAAGGCAAAAAGTGCCCCGGGGGTGGGTACTTTAAGAGGGGGAATATTTACCTATCCACGCTCCTGCGCAGGCGCTGTACAAGCCTCCACTTGCGATTCGGTGGAAATAGCTGAGGCCGATTGGGTCCGCTCTACTGCACAGGTGCAGGGATGCTCATCCGGATCTGGGTACCCAGGTAAACCCAGGTATCCGACCATTTTTCCGCTATCTGGGTCGGATCCGGATCCGGATACCTGGGCCACAATCCGGATAGCACTATCAGGATTCTATCCGGATAGCTAGCTGCATAATCCGGATACCCGCGGGTATCCGTCCAGATATCCGGATCCGGATAGTGTAACTAGTAAGGATGTCATTCAGCCAATCAGAGGGCTCCCAGCAGAAGCCCTAGCAACCAATCACAGAGGGGAACCCTGGCCAGCCCCCCTGTATAGCAAGGAGGGCTGGCATGATGAGACAGATCATCCTTGCTTGTGTGGCTGGCTGGCTGCTCACTGACAGACTTGCTCCAGTGCTGGCTTAGCAAGTGCTGTATACAGTGATAAACAAAAAACAGGAGACAGCACACCGTTTGCTTCTTCAAGTAATCTGTATTCAAACCATACAGTTACAGAGCACACAAGGACACGACATGTTTCGGGTGTAGCCCTTCCTCAGGTGTCTACGCCCGAAACATGTCGTGTCCTTGTGTGCTCTGTAACTGTATGGTTTGAATACAGATTACTTGAAGAAGCAAACGGTGTGCTGTCTCCTGTTTTTCGTATAGTACAAAGTGTGCAGGAGTGGTGTACCTGCGGGAGAGCGGCACCTGCTTCCAGGCCTGGAGATGGATAGGCCTGTTTAAGGCCTCTTGCACACTGCAAGTGATTCGGATTCAGATTCCGCTTTTTAATCAGTTTTTACATCTGATTCAGATTCCGATTTGCAGTTTGCTCTCTGCACACTGCAAATCGGAATCTGAATCGGATGTAAAAACTGATTAAAAAGCGGAATCTGAATCGGAATCACTTGCAGTGTGCAAGAGGCCTAAGTGTGTGGAAAGTGTGTTTGACATCCTGTATACAGTGATAAAGCTTTGGGTGCTAAACATCTTCACTGCACTATTGTTCTATTGTTTTTTTTAGCTAGCTAGCTTGTAATTGTTTGCTTTCATTCACTAAGTTAGGTCCTGTCTGTGTCTGTGTCTGTGCAGGCCAGCAGGACAGTATAGGGAATAGGAGGATTTCTGTGTTATTGTATTGTAGTTAGTACTGCAGTTAGTTGTTATGGCGGCGGCCTGGCGGGTACACGCGGTGCGTTCCCGCCAGGGCCGGCCCGCCCATGAGGCGGGGTGAAACTTTTGCCTCAGGCGGCACTTCTGGAGGGGCGGCACCCGCCCGTCTGTGTGTGTGGGGGGCCGCCCGAGCTGGAGGGGATAGCGGGCAGGAAGGGGGTATTGGGCCTAGCGGCGGGGAGGGGGGTCGGACCCCCCCCCCCCTCCCTCGCCTGGGTCCCCCGTCCTCCGCTCCCCTCCAGCTTTAAAAGTGAGGTCGCTGGCTGCAGCTATATTGTAAGAGGCAACGGGCGGGGATCACTCACCTCTTCCTCGTTCCAGCCCGAGCCTGCGCTCCACTGACGTCACTTCCTGCAGCGTAGCGTAGCCGACCCCCCTCCCCGCCGCTAGGCCCAATACCCCCTTCCTGCCCGCTATCCCCTCCAGCTCGGGCGGCCCCCCACACACGGCTTGGGGGGGGGAGGGGCGGCGATTTTTTTGAATTTTGCCTCAGGCGGCAAAAAGTCTAGGGCCGGGCCTGGTTCCCGCACTCAATATCCCGCTCGATTCCCGTCGACTCGATTATTTCCGACATGTCCGATTTGCGTTTTGATGGATCGTTAGGTCGATTCGCATGTAAAGTATATTAAATCGTCCTAACGATCCATCGAAACGCAAATCGGACATGTCGGAAATAATTGAGTCGACGGCTGGAGCTGGAAACTGAGTGCAGGAACGCACCGCGTGTACCCGCCAGGCCACCACCATAACACAGTGTGCACTGTCTGTCCTCTACTCTGTGGTCTGTCACTCCGTGCTGATTTGATGTAAAGTCCAACCCCGATTTTATTAAAGTAAAAGTACTCCACATCATCTGGTGACATCATCACGTATAAATTGTACTATGTCTGCTGGCACCGGCAGCTGGGGGAGGGGCAGCAAGGGCAAGAGGACAGGGAGCAACATTATGGCCACCCTCAGAAGGTCTGCCGTGTCAGTGTCGACCCCAGCAGGCAGCCTACCCTCAGTCAGCGAGCTTTTTGCTCCAGGCGCCGCGATTGAACTCAGGGCTGTTAGCCGCAAGGAGATTGAGGAGGATGTTCTGGGTTTTGAGGGGGGGGGGGGGGGGTATGATTTTGATGATGGGATGAAGGACCGTGACTACCATCCACAGGATGGGGATGTCAGCTCTGAGGAGGAGGAGGAGGATGTGTCGGTGGGTTTGGCACGAAGGATCAGCATTGCAGACAGTGGCCGTGGAATGCGGGACCCACCACATCCTTCTGCCGCTACCACCAGCCCCACCACTCAACCCCCAACCACCACAGGGAGAAAAGCCGCAGCATCCCATTCTGGCTGCAGGAGAATCTTAACCTCCCCAATCTGACCGCCACGGTGCCACAGGCCACTGCTGCTGATACCGCCACCTATATTCAACCCAAAACACAATTGCGGTGTCATTTTTTTGGAGGTGTCTGGGCTGAAAAATGTCATGTCCCAGTTGTGCGATTGGACTTTGGGCACAATAGGCCTGATTCACAAAGCGGTGCAAACTTTTTCGCAGACTTTTGCGCTCGCAAAGTGCCGCAATGCGCGCGATCGCGGACTTTTGCGCGCGCAATTTGCCGCGATTCGCGCAATTCGCGGCAAATTGCGCGCGCAAAAGTCCACGATCGCGCGAATCGCGGCACTTTGCGCGCGCAAAAGTCCACGAAAACGTTTGCACCGCTTTGTGAATCAGGCCCAATGTGGGCTGCACGACTGCTGTCTGGAACCTAGTCCTGATGTTAATTGACAGCTTTTTTTTTATTTATTTTTTTTTCATTTTATGTCCACCAAATAAATAATTAGTATTTCCCTTTAAAAAAACATGATGCTACATGCATCATTTACCCTAAAAAACATTTTTTAAAGCTATTTAAAGGGCACTTCTTGGTTTTCTATCCGGATACCCGAATAGGTCGGGTACCCGCGGGTAATTTGGTCGGATATCCGGATCGGATCCGGATATCCGCAAGGTCGGATCCGGGCGGGTAATAAAAAGCACTACCCGAGCATCCCTGCACAGGTGTTGTAACCCGATTTATCCGTTAGCACTGGGCTCCGGCTGACACTGACTCGGATGAAATTATCAAAGATTTATTTGTGACCTAATGGTGGTCACTGTAATTTCAATCAACCCGTAAAACCTCAACAACACAATACACCTCCTTTGCACATCACAGGTCAAAATACACAATCTCCTAGTCTTCACAGCCGGTGCATCGGTAAATGCTGCGGAATAAAAAGGTTAAGTTACATCCAAATTATATAGATTCGAGCTACAAAGGTCTTCTTGTACGATAATCAATCACTTTACAGCATGTTTACATCACAGTACCACTGTTGGGGCGTGGTCTGGGAAGGGAATGGTCTACTGAGCAATTTCAGTTCCTAAACAGTTCTCAGTCCCTTGCAACCAAGTCCAAGCTATATTGCTCAGCAAAACCCTGGGGGAACTCGTGACAGTTCTTAAAGATGGTATCAGTGCTGCGTAATATGTTGGCGCTTTATAAATACAATAAATAAATAAATGGTACTGTATAGTTGCACAGTTCATTGGTTAATCTCAAAAAGGATGTTTACCTTGCTCAAAGATCTCTTATGCTGGGCATACACGGATAGATTCTTCGGCTCGATTAGCCGCCGGATCGACTCCCGCCGCGTCCCCGCTCGTCCCCGCGCGCGCCTGGATCGATTCTCGCTCGTCCCCGCGGGCGCTTCCTTATCTTCCTCTCGTTTTCCGCTAGCGTGGAATCGATCTGGCGGGCAATCGGACCTGTCTGAAATTATCAATCGAGCCATCAGCGGCTCGATTGATAAGAAGAATCTATCCGTGGATGCCCAGCATTAGACTCTTTACTCTTGATAATCTACCACAATCCCACTTTACACTTAACACACCTGGATAGGGCCTCTCAAAATAACAAACAAAATAAAAGATAAATAATCAAAAAGGATTAGGAAGATAAAAGTAAACAAAATAAAATATAAAGTGACCAATGCACCCAGCTCTGCCACCCAAATTACTTGTCAAGTCACTTCTTACTGTAGCACACAATTAGTGTCACAAGACGCAATGCAACTCTTCCTCTTTCACTTATCTTCTTTAATACTGATAGGTTCTCTGTATTCTCACGGCCTTAGTAATTTCTGGTTTCTTTAGGACCATGTACTTCGGTAATATGCATAAATCACACTTTGGTTCATTTTTTGTATACAATTTTTAGTAACACTTCAGAACATAGCTGTTAGGAACTGTGTACTGCCTGCTCCTGCCTGCTGGTGACAGTATTGGCTTGGAACTTTCAATGTGTCACCAGCAGAGAGCTCGATGGACTTTTGAACAGACCTGTAGTTCTACAATCCAACAGCAGGTGGCTGTTCATTCACCAAGACTTGCAGTTCCTGATCTGGCCTGTGGGTGGTTCAGTTGTTTATTGCAATTACTCACCACCAGCTGCATCCTGTATTCACTTTCACATGGACTATTTAAAGAGAATCTGTACTCTAATATTCTTACACTAAAAAGCATACCATTCTATTCCTTATTTTCTCCTGTGCCCCTCTGTGCTGTTTCTGCCACTCTCTGCTGCAATCCTGGCTTGTAATTAACAGTTTTAGGCAGTGTTTACAAACAAACTAACCAGCTTGTGATAGGCTAACATAAACAGAGTGTGTGAGTCATACAGAGTGTGCAGGGGGCCTGCAAAGGGTTTGTATCGCTTCTATCCAATCACAAGCAGCCCTGCACATTCCACACATTCAAGCCTTAGCCCGACAGACAGGACAGAGGAAAGGAGATAAGATTTATTACAGAGACAGTGCAATTAGGAAAGGCTGCAGTAAGCCAGAGCACATTAGAACAGGCATAGGAACTTATAGGCTAGAAGAACTAAGGCTGAAAAATGTGTTACAGAGTCTCTTTAAGACCTGCCTCTTCCCCCTACTGATTGCCAGAACTTTGAGCTCTCTGGTCTGAGTTTCTGGACATCCTGGTTCCTGATCCTGGCCCTGATCTCTGTTATGCCTTCCTGTTACCGAACCCTGTTATTTCTGTCTGAGACCTTGATTTTGCCTTATCCCTGGTACTGTACTTATCTGATTACCTGTTACTGACCTTGTTGTCCTGTTTGACTCTGATACTCTGTCTGATTCCTTATTACCACGTATGATTGTATATATTTGTATGTTGCTACTTTCTGTATATATATTGATAGTCAGGTGTTGTAAATATTTGTCACGGCTTCCCGGGTTATTTGTATATATTGTGTGCTGTGCATATGTTTGCATGATATTTGCATTTACGGTTGTATGTATGCTTGCAGTATTGAAACGTTATATTTGCACCATATTCCTTGGTTCAGTGTCTCTATACTGCAAACTGTGGTCAAAACCCTGTTCCTCCATTCATGCCTGTGACAATAGCAAAGAGGAACAGATGAACTTTAACTCTTGACTTGGTACAAACTTGACAGGAACAATGTCTCTATAACAGGACTTAATGCAAGTGGGGGAGGGGGGGGGGTCTTTATCAGCTTTGCGTGGTACTTATGGAGGCTGTTTGTGTCTCTTAGTGACCACAGGGCCTTTACACTCAATACACTTTATATAAGCGGCAGAAGATTTCTTCACTTTAGCTGGGCAGCTCTATCTTGCATCAACTACTGTATCATCAACACAAGGTCTCTGTATCTTTAAAGCTTTTGCACACAAACAGTCTCTAGTAACAGCACTTTGAACAGACTTGGCCTCTTCAGGTTCTGGGTTGCTATATTTCTATCTCAGCAAGCCTCCGCTGAACACTGGATACTAACTGAACACACACTGTAACTTGTAGATGGCTCTCAGGCCTGATACTCATCTGGCTGCTGGGGTCCTTTCTGTCCGGACTAGCTCAGATGGACTCTGTGCACGCTGCCTCTGGTCTCCGGTCACTGTCTGGCCGATTTGCCTCTGCCTTACTTGCTCCACTGTAGTCTCTGCATGGCCGCTGGGTCCCCTCTTAGTCTCCGGGGTGACTGCTGCGGCCTTCCTCTACTCGTGGCCTCCCTTTTCCCGCTCCTGTCTCCTAAGTTCCGCTCTCCTCGCTCTCTGGTGCGCTCTGGCTGGCTCTGGCCAGTTCCCTCCGGCTACACCCTTCCAGCTCTGCCCCTCCGTGACTGCGCTGTAGCTTCCGACAGGCCGCACAGGGCTTCTAGAAAGTTCCACTGCTTTGTGTGCTTTGGTCGCTTAGCAACAGTCTATGCTGTCACGGAGGAGCCGTGAGAAAAGGAAACGCAATCGCAATAGGTTTTCTGCCCCGATTGTCGTTGGCGTGCCAGATCATAATTGGATGTGTAGGTCCAAGCCTGGGGGTCTCCGTTTTCTTCATAGCTGTTAGCAGAGTTCTTTTCATGAGAGCCAAGTATGCTCTCTGATAAGACCTGTTTGTGTAATTAACTTGATCAAAAGAAGTTCCTTCATGGGCCAGTGACACCCAAGTGTGAACATACCCTTTGAAAGGATATCATTTGGTGATCCCAGCAAAAGCGAGCTTTCCACACAGCAGGGCTCCAGCCACGGCGGAGCCATCCCATCAGCATTAAACATAAATGTAGTATATGATTTTAGTCTGTTTAAGGAATGCCGTTTATGTGAGAGGTATGAAAGTAATACCATTCTGCTGCTCCGGATCTGGTGAATATTTTATTAAATTGATGCCACTGACATACCCAGAGCCCGAGGTAAGCCGCTACTTCATGACAGAACCTGCGACACCAACTAAGAATATGACAGTACATATATGGCATCAAACGGAGGATTCTGAATCTGTGACTGTTATGTGTGTGCGGGAAGCGTAAGCTGAGGTATGGAAAATGTCATATTTGGTGGGCACAAGAAACCCACCCAGAAGGTTAACCGCACCCTGTCCAGCCCCTGGGCTGAACCTGAGACCCCACCCAAAAATGGGGGTCACTAAAAAGAACTTGACAGGGACTCCTCACTTGAGTCCTCCAAATGCCATCGTCACAAAAGCATGCTGTTGCTCTGAGGACTGAGAAGAGGCCATATTTGTTTGAACTTTGCTCCAGAAACAAAGAAACTTAATGTGCATACCCAGAAGGACATTTTCACCTGAGCTTAAGTATTCGTATTTTCTTCCCTTTTTATTTTTATACTGAGCTACTATTGTCTCCATAATTGTTGATTTTAATGATTTTCTGTATATATTAATTATTTATATTGCATTTATAATAAAAGACTTCTAAAAGTCATTTATTTTTCGGCTACTATTCAGCAACACAAAATGAATCCTAGCCTTCTGAAGAGTCGCTACTACTGTTGATAGCTAGATAAAATACAGTGTGTTTAAACCTTTTTATTTTCAGATATTAGCATCAGTGAGGTTAGGTCTCCTGACCTTCTGCAGGAGTGGTGGCAGTTCTATACCCTGAAATAGTGTGTAATTTGTGTTAATGTAACTCAGAAGCTCCCTTCTAGCCTGTCTGCTGCCAAAATTCTAGTGGTTTCTGTGCACCGATTGCGACCACAGATTGCATGGTCTGTGTGCTGGAACTGATTGGAAGACATTGTGCGCTCTGGCCACTAGGGGGCGTGTGACATAAGCAACCATTACAACGCCTCCACTCCTCTCCCATGCGCCGTTTTGGTTCCACAGACATGCATCTAAGGCGAAACTTAGCCTTCGATGCTAAAGTTACTTCACACATAGAGATACATTATCAAAACTTTTGGGACCCTCTTTTAGAGGGTTACAGTGTGAGTCAGAAATGGCTGGGCTTCTGATGGATGCTTGCACTGGGCCTGCACAGGCGCGCGCATAGGTAAATATTGCCACGCGCTGAAGCCCCTACTGCCAGTCGTAATTTCAGGGGCTGACAGCGCTGGATCCCAGAGGATGATGAGGATGGGGAAAGCCTCATTAAGATCCAGAGGCTTCCTCCTCCTGAGGCAAGTACCCAAAAGGGGCACTTTTTTTCCCTTACAATATCTCCTTAAAGGGAACCTGAAGCGAGAAGTGTATGAAGGCTGCCATATTTATAACCTTTTAAACAATGCACATTGCCTGGCAGCCCTGCTGGTCTATTTGGCTGCAGTAGTGTCTGAATCACGCCAGAAACAAGCATGCAGCTAATCTTGTCAAATCTGACCATGTCCGATACACCTGATCTGCTGCATGCTTGTTCAGGGTCTATGGCTAAACCTATTAGAGGCAGAGGATCGGCAGTATAGCTAGGCAACTGGCATTCCTTAAAAGAAAATAAATATAGCAGCCTCCAGATACCTCTCATTTCAGGTGTCTTAGTCCGAGTTCCCTAAACTGGATGGCAGAGCGGATACAGGATTCATGAGTCACTCGAGGTGTGTGGTTTACACTGGAAGTGGTGATGCAGGTAAGCGCTGTTCTGTAGTGTTCCCAGTGAGATGATGCACATGAGGTTTAGGAGAACAATTCCATGGAAAATTCCACTACTTATCAGTGGCCTTTGCTGCGGCAGATCTTGTCCAGTGGGTGGGGAATCCCACAAGTAACGACTCGTGTCTGAGTCACAGACGAAGAGCAGATCTCTCTGTGCCAGCATTGTTAAGATAGCAGGCAGATTCCAGCATGGTCACCAAATTCATACCTTATCTTCCTGAGATAAACAGTACAGGAAGTATTAACATCCGTTGGGGATATACACCCATGAGTCTTAGCAGAATTATGCTGCAAGAGGGTTAGATCTTTGTCTGCAGTTAGGCTTTGCCTATTTTTTTTCCTTTTAACCAGTTCACCAATAAGGGTTTTTCCCCCTGCTGTACCAGTGCAATTTTATCCTTACAGCACTCCTCCCTTTCATTCGCCAATAACCTTATCACTACTTATCACAACTAAACGATTTGCCACCAGTTAAGCTTTTCTTTGGGTGGTACATTTTGCTAAGAATTATTTTACTTTAAATGCATTTTAACAGGAATAATAAAAAAAATGGAAACAGCATTATTTCTCAGTTTTTGGCCATTCTAGTTTTAAAATACTGTAATTAAACCACGTATTGTATTCCGGTTATTACAAAATTTAAAATATGTCCCTATCGCAAGGTATGGCGACAATATTTTACTTGGAAATAAAGGTCTGTTTTTTCAGTTTTACTAATTGTAAGCCCTTATTTGCAAAAATAACAGCAATATACCCACATGACGTACATATTAAAAAAACATTGAGCCCCTAAGGTAACTATGTATGTATTTTGTTTTAAATGTCACTTTTTGGTCAAGTGATTTATTTTGGTAACTATGGGAAAGGAGGTAAGGGATTAATGGGGTATTATATGTTTTTTTATTTAATGTAATGTAGGTGTCTTTTTACTATGTGGCCACTAGATGTTCTCCCACCTTATTCTTAGTTTGTTTTGTTTACTGCATACACCTGTTGCAGGAAGTAATGCGTTTTTGTTTTACTTTCACTTTAGTCAATGACCTTTGGCATCTCATTGATGCTGGTGATCATTGATCACAGGCTTTTAGATGGGTGAAAGGGAACTGCATTTCCATTAACTAATCTGTGTACTGATGGGCGTCGACGAGTGCGTGCGTGGGTTGATCGCGGTGGGAGGCGTATATCTATGCCCCGGAATGGGAACACTCTCCCACGGGGCGTAGATATACTGTCTTAATTTCGGTAAGTGGTTAAAGCACACTTGGAATGAGAGCCTGCCATGTTTATTTCCTTTTAAACAATTAAGATTGCCTGGCTGTCCTGCTGATCCTCTGCCTCTGATACTTTTATCCATAGACCCTGAACAAGCATATGCAGATAAGATGTTTCTGACAGAATCCTCCAGAGGCTTCCCGGACTCTCATCCCCTCTACCGCCACTCCCCGGATCCCTCCAGAGGGGCCGCAACTCCTCTTAATGCATGATTCGAAATCTGACAAGCTCTTGTTGGTTGTCCGAAGGTCATAGGGCTGGATTTTCCATAAGGCACTGTAGGCATTTGCCTACAGGTGCCCTATGTGGGAGAGGCACCCCCTCCTTGGATCACTGACCTCAAGAGCTTACAGTTTAATACCTGCCTCATTTCAATGATCTCAAGCACCCTACTCCTTGTCTTATGTCACTAAGGATATGAGCCAGCAATTAAAGCAGGGCAGAGGCAAGAGAGGCTCCAGCCTCAGGGCGCAGTGTAGGAGGGGGCACTCAACCTACTCAGCTATCATTCCCCTATTGCAGTGATCTGCAAACTTAGCTCTCCAGCTATTAAGGAACTACAAGTCCCACAATGCATTGCAGGAGTCTGACAACCAAAGTCATGATTTATAAAGGCAAATGCATTGTGGGACTTGTAGTTCCTTAACAGCTGGAGAGCCAAGTTTGCAGATCACTTCCCTATTGAGTTTGAAGCAGAGAGAAATACAAAAGGGGATACATAGCAGTGACTGCAAGCTAGATAACTAGAGATTAAGGTATTGGGGGCCCTGGGGCGGCTCTTACTCTAATAACAATCAGTGTGTGATGGCTGGGGAGGGAGAGGCGGGGCGGTCTTTGGTGTCTCAGCCTTGGGTGGTGGAGGACCTTGTCCCAGCAATGGAGTAGAGTGTAAGATTCTACGGACAGTTAGTGACTGAAACAGAAATTAGAGTTCAGAATATTTTTACTTGGGTGTAGGGTCTGTGTTCAGGGGCAGAGCTTATAGCGCCAGAACGCCTGTGCCTACAGGCCTCTGAGTTGGAAATCCAGCCCTGTTAAACCAGCACACATTCAAAATCACCGCTGCCAAACTTCGTCGCAGGGTAAAGGCCGATAGACTGCTCATCCTGTGCCTGCTGAAAGGTGGCGTTAATGCTACTCTCCCCAGGGGCGTAGCAATAGGGGGTGCAGAGGTAGCGACCGCATCGGGGCCCTTGGGCCAGAGGGGCCCAGAAGGGCCCTCCCTCAACTACAGTATTAGCTCTCTATTGGTTCTGTGCTCATAATAATCACTTCTATAGATACTTTGAATAGTGGTAATCACTAACAAACTGTTCCCCATTCTCTTCTTGCACCTCTGACACTGTAGTTCACATTGGCAGGATTTGGTACTCCATATCAATTGTTACATATAGTGTGCTTGGGGGGCCCCATTGTAAAACTTGCTTCGGGGCCCACAGCTCCTTAGCTACGCCACTGACTCTCCCTCCGAGTTGTAGAAACCAACATGTAATTCAGGCACTGAGCACCACTATAGCCATAATTCACATTACGTCCTATGGCGTCACCCAAATCGGTGCAGGTCTGGGCTGCAATTGGCCTTCTTCTTAGGGGAGTATCCGTTTATTGATCAGAGGTTTCACCTCATATGCACCATCTCGTTTATTTCCCTTGCTGCAGTTTAGCAAGTATCCAGCAGGTGGCAGTCAATCTCAATAGTAGTAAACCTCACTTTTCCACTGACTCACAGCTAAAGTATGTAACAAGTTGTGGCTGACATATTTGTCCTCTTGTGTTACACATTGACATCATTATTCTTTGTTTTGGTCGTTTCTTTTCACTGCTCAGCAGACAGAACAAATTGTGCGTAGCTTGTGACATTAAAGACTTTTATTTTGTTGTCTGCGGGTAAGCTTCTCCTGGCCAGTGAGTGTAACATCCATCCCTCCACCCAAATCTGATACAGCGTATGTCAGAGACATGACATGGAAGCTGGAGAGAGGAATATTGTCCTCTGTCTCCTGTCTGTTGATACAACTGAAGGCCTGTACGCACTGCTGACTAATGTCACCCATCGGAATAGGGACCTGATCCCTGGGGTGACATCACGGGCCAACACTGAGAGATGGCTGACGCAGGGGCGCCTCTAGGCATAGGTAGTACAGGCCATTGCCTGGAGTGCCATTGGTCCTGGGGGGCACCATGTTGCTGGATTAAGCCCCACCCACAAATTAACCCCCACCCCTGGACTAAGCTCCGCCCCATGGGTCTTATTTTACTTGCTTCTGCTGCATCTACTTAGCATAAGTTGCAGGCAGTTGCCACCTCTGCATCCTTCTGTACCCCTTTGTGCCTCATTCTGTCCCCCTTTGCCTTTATTTCTCCCCTTGTGCTACCTCTGCCCCTCTGTTCCTCCTTCAGTCCCACTCTGCCCCATTCTGTCTTCCTGTTCCTCCTTCTGTCTCCCTTTGTGCCTCCTTCTGTCTCCCTGTGGCTCTTCAGTGCCCATTTGCCACTTCTGTCCACTGCACCTTCCTCTGTCCCCCTATGCCTCCTTCTGTGCCCCTTTGTGCCTTCTTCTGACTCCCTGTGGATCTTTCTGTCCCCTCTGCCTCCTTCTGTCTCCCTGCGCTTCCTTATATCTCCCTCTATTGTCTTCTGTCCCCCTTTTGTGCCTCTTTCTGTCCCCCTTTGTGCAAACTTCTGTCCCCCTTTGTGCCTCCTACTGTCTCCCTGTGCTTCCTTCTGCCCTCCTTTGTGACTCTTTCTGTCCCCTGTGTGCCTCCTTCAGTCCCTCTGTGCCTCCTTCCTCCTGTGCCTCCTTTTGTCCCCTTTGTGCCTCAATCTGTCCCCATTGTGCCGCCTCCTGCCCCACTTTGTGCCTCCTTCTGTCTTTTTTTGTGCCTCCTTCTGGCCCTCATGCCTTCTTCTTTCCCCTGTACCGCTTTCTGTCCGCCTTTGTGTCTTATTCTGTCCCCCTGTGTGCCTCCTTCTGTCCCCTTGTGCCTCCTTCTATCCTCCTTTGTGACTTTTTCTGACACCCGTGCCTCTTTCTGTCCTCCTGTGTGCCTTTTTCAGTCCCCCTGTGCCTCCTTCTGTTCCCCTTTGTGCCTCATTCTGTCCCCCATTGTGCCGCCTTTAGTCCCCCTGTGACTCTTTCTGTCCTCCTTTGTGACTCCTTGTGTCCCCCTTTGTGCCTCCTTCTGACCCTCGTGCAGAGGCGCCTGGTCCGCCAGGCCAACCAGGCGGGCACGAGTGCTGTGCAGGGCAGGGGTAGACCGTGGCCACCCCCTACCAGATGGTGTCCCCTCAGGTGGTGAACTGGCTTGCCGCATCTCAAAGACACCGCACCAGTTCACTGACCACAGCTTGTAAGCTCACTTCTGCAGTCTGCGGAGCCTGTGGGTTCCGGCAGGCAGAGCAGGGCTATAGGAAAATGGAGTCTGAAGCCCTGCACTGGAGACTATTTGTGTCTCCAGTGCAGAGCTTTTGGGTGCAATTTTCCCGTAGCCCTGCTCTGCCTGTCAACGCGGGAGTTTTGCAGCCGGAGTTGCTGCACAAAGATCATTGGGGGAGCTGCTGCGTGCCGGAGGGAGGCCAGGAGAGGTGTCTTCTGCAGGTGAGAACATTTTTTTTTCTTATAAGTGCAGGCAGGTATCAGGGCTAATGGGGAGGGGGGGGGGGGGGGGGAGAGGAGCCCTGCCTATGTGAATTTTCTGGTGAACGCTGCCCACATTATGTGTATTTTCTGGTGAAATGCTGCCTGCATTGCGTATTTTATGGTTAAATGCTGCTGAAATAAGTGTAATTTCTGGTGAAACATTGCCGCATTACAATTATTTTCTGGTGAAACGCTGACGCATTACGATTATTTTCTAGTGAAATGCTGCCACATTACGATTATTTCCTGGTGAACCGCTGACGCATTATGATTATTTTCATGGGGGGTACCATGGGGTATGGGGGGGGGCGCCACAGGTTTTCTCGCCTGGAGTGACAAAATGGCTAGAGGCGCCCCTGGGCTGACGACACGATCTGTTGCTATGCAGGGGGCAGAGAGACATCACAAAGGGGGCAGGGAGGCGCAAGGACAATGGAGTTGGCCATCGCTCAGCCAAATTGATCCACCGGGCAGATCACTAGTGGAGCGCCGGTAGGGGGATGCTGGACATGCATGACTATGGGTTGAGGAGGTCATTGTCACCCATCTCAGATGACTTTGGTCATGCGCAGTGTTCTCCCCAGAATTTTTTTCCAGCCAGGTGGCATGAAAAAGTAGCCAGGCACAGCAAGATGAGAGAATGCAGGGCCGGTGCTTCTGTGATCAACTCTGCTTACAGCATAGGAGGAGGTGAGCCAATGACAGCCGGGTGCTCATCAAAACTAGCCGGGTGGTGCACCCGGCTAAAAGAGGCCTGGGGAGAACACTGATGTGTACGAGTCTTAAAGGACAACCAAGGTGACGTGACATGATGAGATAGACATGTGTATGTACAGTGCCTAGCACACAAATAACTAGGCTGTGTTCCCTTTTTTCTTTCTATGCCTGAAAAAGTAAAAAATCAGGTATGCAAGTAACAATTTCTGACTGGGTCGATCTATAACATAACCCTCGCTGATAAGGAATTACAGCCATAAAACACTTTCCTGTCAGTAAATGGCTTCTGAGAGCAGGAGGGAGATAAAACGGGTCAATAGTTCATGGATTTTAGGTCTGGCATACTTCATTGAAGGTGTCACTGAGCAGAGACAAAAAAAAAGAAAACAGTAAAATCTTAAAAACTAGATTTAAATATTAAATAACAAATGTGGGATATCTAAAAAAAAGTCATTTTTAGGAGGAGGATAGATATTATTGTCCTTTAAAGAACTGAAGTAAGAGGGATATGGAAACGGCCATATTTATTGCCTTCTCAACAATGCCAGTTTCCTGGCAACCCCGCTGGACTATTTGGCTGCAGTAGGGTCTGAATAACACCAGAAACATAGGCTGTACCCAGGTCGGACAAGTCTTCCTCCTGTGTCAGAGTTGGTTCTTGTAATCTTATGTAAGCCTGTCATTTTAGCCACTATTAGTTAGTGTGCAGAGCTGCATAAATATGTGGGAGCCTTATAAATAGAACACCATTAATAAAGTTGGATGAAAGACATTTTCAGTGTCTTTCCCCCCAGGGTCCATCATGTAGCGTTCAGTTTCTTCAGTAGTGCTCTGGCCACACTTGTGACGGCCTCTTCCCACAGAGCGGAGACAGGAATAGCTGAGGGAAAAGAATATATTTTATAGTTTCTGCAAGCAACAGGAAGTGAGGCTGACGAGCAGGAAGTGAGGGAGTTACTAGCGGAGACAGGACAGGCCTGATAACCAGAGGTCACCTACTCCACCTACGTTACACAAGAGGTCACCACCGACTGCACTGAGGCTGGCTGAGAGGTTGCCGACTCCACCAATCCTAGCGGTGGCTGTGGAATTCTGGGTGGAGGATACCGTTGTCTGCCTCGGGCCTCAAGCTTATGAACTGACATTTATTTCACTAGCAATGAAAATACATACACTTTCCACTGACATCTGCTCATTACAAATACAGGCAGTGTTTTCTGCAAATGTCATAAAGCTGAGACTGATTATGGCAAAATGGGACTTCAAATTATTCTGAAGAGAAGGTAAAAAAAAACAGTTACTCATCTAAGGAGAGCGAAGGCTCTGGGTCCTATAGAGCCTTCCTGTTCCACTTATGGCCCCGGCGTTCCAACGTTGCATCCACCATTGGCAGTCTTTAACCGATTGGGTCAGAGACTGCTCACTTCCGCCGCTGCAGGAGGCTTCGGCAATTTTCAGGAGCCCGAGTGTTCCCCGAAGACGGGCCTCTCTGCACTGCATTATTAGCGTTGTTGTTACCCCCACTCCGGTATTTCCCATAATGCAACAAGGTTCACAGAC
This sequence comes from Hyperolius riggenbachi, assembly GCF_040937935.1. Taxonomy (NCBI): domain Eukaryota; kingdom Metazoa; phylum Chordata; class Amphibia; order Anura; family Hyperoliidae; genus Hyperolius; species Hyperolius riggenbachi. The sequence continues at coordinate 43,430,441 of NC_090655.1, forward strand.
AGGAAACTGTCAGGATCGTGGTCATGACATCATACTGTGGAAGGGGTTTCACCACATTATCAGCCTGGCCATACAGACCCCCTGATGATTTATTCAGGAAAGGGTGTCCACTACTGATTGCGATGAAGTTCAATCCTTGGTTAAAATTCCCCTTTAAAGCGGACCTAAACTCATAACTTTCTCTCTGCTCTAAAACATAAGCAACAGCATAATAAACTTTACAGTAAAAACATTTTTTGGTTACAGCTGATACTAATCCTGCAATAAATCTGCAGTGTTTCTTCTTCCTGCTTTCATGGAAGCAGAAATATTGTTAACATCCTGTGTTTACAAATGAGTTCTCTGTTGTGGCAGTTAGCTGACACAGCTGTGGGATCAAATTACAACTTGTGCTTAGTCACACAAGAGGGGGTAATAGGTTAAACTCTTTAAGTACATATAGGGTGCATTTGTACACACAGTATGTTTTCCTTCTGAAGACTAGAGATCAGCAGCACCACGGAGATGTATTTAAGCTCTTTGGCCTAGTGCACACCAGAGCGGTTCGGCTGTGGTTTGCGATCCGCTTGCGGCTACGCTTGGGTAATGTATTTCAATGGGCTGGTGCACACCAGAGCGGGAGTAGTTTTGCAGAAACGCATACTCCCGGGCTGCTGCAGATTTTGGATTGCGGATGCGTTTCTGCCTCAATGTAAAGTATAGGAAAAACGCAAACCGCTCTGAAAAACGGCACTTCAGAGCGGTTTGCCAGGCGGTTTTTGTTACAGTAGCTGTTCAGTAACAGCTTTACTCTAATAATATATGAAATCTACTATACCAAAACCGCAAAATGCTAGCTGAAACGCTGCAGAAAAAGAAGAAAAAGCGTTTCAAAATCTGCTAGCATTTTGCGGATCTACTAGCGGTTTTTGGTGTGCACCAGGCCTTTATTGCATAAAAGAGATAAAGCCCAGGGATAGCAACAGACGCAGTTTCGGAGGTGAACTTCCTCAAGCTGATTAGGCTCACTCCTGTCAGTCACTGTCCCTGGGCTTTATCTCTTTTATGCAATAAAGAGCTTAAAGAGGAACTGTCGCGAAAATCTTGAAATTTAAAAACACATATAAATAAATAAGAAGTACATTTCTTCCAGAGTAAAATGAGCCATATTTTACTTTTTTCCTATGTTGCTGTCACTTACAGAGGTAGTAGAAATCGGACATTACCGACAGGTTTTGGGCTAGTCCATCTTTTGATGGGTGATACTCAGCATGGCCTTTATTTCTCTATATATAATTTGCAAGCATCCCTGCATCCTGCTTTGTCCGTGTGTCAGTGCTTTTTTTTTGCACTGCGCATGTGCAGGGACGCAGAGACACGGAAGGCTTGCAAGGGAGGACGGGGGCAGAAGTGGCAGGCGTGCGCGCGCACACACATGGCGGGCACGTATGAACAGTGACAGACCTAGCCTGTTTTTAAATGGGCTAAGGTCACTAGTTCTTTATAAAGATAATGTCAGATTTGTACTACTTACTGCAAGTGACAACAGCATAGGAGAAAAAGTCATTTATGGCTCATTTTACTCTGGGAGAAATGTACTTCTTATTTGTATGCGTTTTAAATTTTAAGATTTTCGCTACAGTTCCTCTTTAAATACATCTCCGTGAGCACACATTACCCTCACTTGGGTGCCTATTGACTACGGTTAATATGTTTTCCTTCTGTCTTGTGCAAGAGTTCAGACCCACTTTAAGGCAATGTAACAATGCAATCATTTGGCCACTTTGATAAAGAGGTGGGATCAGGGGTTAAAGGGAAGGTTCAAGCAAAAAAAAAAAAATGAGATTCACTTACCTGGGGCTTCTACCAGCCCCATGTAGCCATCCTGTGCCCTTGTAGTCACTCACTGCTGCTCCAGTCCCCCGCTGGCAGCTTTCTGACCTCGGAGGTCAGGGCCACATTGCATACATTTTTACGCATTCCAGCTAGTGCAGGAACAAAAATTTACGCGTTTCACCACTAACGCGTAAAAATGTATGTGTTAATGTTCCTGCACTAGCGGGAATGTGTAAAAATGTACGCAATTTGGCCCTGACCTCCGAGGTCAGAAAGCTGCCAGCGGGGGACTGGAGCAGCAGTGAGTGACTACGAGGGCACAGGATGGCTGCATGGGGCTGGTAGAAGCCCCAGGTAAGTGAATCTCATTTTTTTTTTTTGCTTGGACCTTCCCTTTAAGGCCTACTGTTTTATCTAGCATTTGCTACAGCAATTTCATACACGATTTGTATGGCAATTGGAATCATTGTACAATCTACTGCTGGCAATTATACAGCACTTACGATTTGCGGTTGTTGTTTTTTTTGTCTTTTTGTATCTGATGTAAATAAAGTTTAAACTACTTTCCGGGTCTCCCAAGAGCCATTTCATTCATTAGGATCCAGAGGCAATTATTCATATTTTTTTACAGATTCTTCAAGGCAGATGACACACTTGTCTTTCAGTTTTCTGTGCACATTTTCCTGCGTGTGTTTTCTGCACATCATGTGTGTTGGTATGAAGAAAAAAAGCACACGTTTTTTCACACCAGCTTATGTAAATTGATAGAAAAACTTAAAAAATGTGCAGAATTATCCTGAAAGATGTCAGGTTTTTTTATGTACATGCAATAAAACACGTTAAGTGTGACGTAGCCCATTAAATAACATGAATTCTCAGTTTTTCTGTGCAGAAAACGCACAGGAAAACAGTCAAGTGTGTCCCCCTAAGTGTTAAAATAGTTTTGCAATCGTTAGTGGGTCCCGGGCTTAATGGCCGGTGCAGCAGTGCACGTTTTTACGTTCTTAGCATAACATGCTCGAGTCCTGCCGTGCTGTTGACTTTGATTACGTTTAATCCCTTTGTCCTGAAAAATGTGCGCAGGGGAACATTTCTGCAACAGAACAAAACTGACCAGAAGGGAACGGAGCCTCCAATCCTTCCACAGTGTCCAAAAAGGCCTAAAAACATATTTATTAGGAAGTTCCACAACTGACAGAATTACAAAGCAGGAAGTGTTGTGAGAGATACCCTGGAAATATCATGGTCACAGTCTGCCTGGAGAGAGTGTGTCTGGGTGGGATTCCTCCTAGTAATAGAGCATCTGACCAGGCTGTGGTGGAGACATTAGAGCGTGAGCTCCTGTGTAAGGAATGGGCCCATGTATAGCAATGTATGATATACTGTATATTACATAAATCTGGCAAATAAAGCCATAAATGGTCTGTCAGGAAAAATACACTCCAGATTCTCTTTTATTCAGAAACTTTTATAAATATTATTTCCTGTTCTGTATAATATTTACCACAGAAGTATGACCTCCAGGCAGCTGTGTGTGTGGATGTGCAAGCATACACACTGCTATATATGTGCATGTGACCGTGCTGTATACTGTCCAGTCACACAGCCGCATTCCACAGATAGCAGCACGATAATGCAGCATTCCACGCTGTATGTGGTGTATTGTGTGTGTGTATGTATATATATGTATATATATACAGTGGTTTGCAAAAGTATTCTGCCCCCTTGAAGTTTTCCACATTTTGTCATATTACTGCCACAAACATTAATCAAATTTATTGGAATTCCATGTGAAAGACCAATACAAAGTGGTGTACACGTGAGAAGTGGAACGAAAATCATACATAATTCCAAACATTTTTTGCAAATAAATAACTGCAAAGTGGGGTGTGCGTAATTATTCAGCCCCCTGAGTCAATACTTTGTAGAACCACCTTTTGCTGCAATTACAGCTGCCAGTCTTTTAGGGTATGTCTCTACCAGCTTTGCACATCTAGAGACTGAAATCTTTGCCCATTCTTCTTTGCAAAACAGCTCCAGCTCAGTCAGATTAGCTGGATAGAGTTTGTGAGCAGCAGTTTTCAGATCTTGCCACAGATTCTCGATTGGGTTTAGATCTGGACTTTGACTGGGCCATTCTAACACATGGATATGTTTTGTTTCAAACCATTCCATTGTTGCCATGGCTTTATGTAGGGTCGTTGTCCTGCTGGAAGATGAACCTCCGCCCCAGTTTCAAGTCTTTTGCAGACTCCAAGAGGTTTTCTTTCAAGATTGCCCTGTATTTGGCTCCATCCATCTTTCCATCAACTCTGACCAGCTTCCCTGTCCTTGCTGAAGAGAAGCACCCCCAGAGCATGATGCTGCCACCACCCTATTTGACAGTGGGGATGGTGTGTTCAGAGTGATGTGCAGTGTTAGTTTTCCGCCACACATAGCGTTTTGCATTTTGGCCAAAAAGTTCCATTTTGGTCTCATCTGACCAAAGCACCTTATTCCACATGTTTGCTGTGTCCCCCACATGGCTTGTGGCAAACTGCAAACGCGACTTCTTATGCTTTTCTGTTAGCAATGGATTCCTTCTTGCCACTCTTCCATAAAGGCCAACTTTGTACAGTGCACGACTAATAGTTGTCCTATGGACAGATTCCCCCAACTGAGCTGTAGATCTCTGCAGCTCGTCCAGACTGAGTCACCATGGGCCTCTTGACTGTTTTTCTGATCAGCGCTTTCCTTGTTTGGCCTGTGAGTTTAGGTGGACGGCCTTGTCTTGGTAAGTTAACAGTTGTGCCATACTCCTTCCATTTCTGAATGATCGCTTGAACAGTGCTCCGTGGGATGTTCAAGGTTTTGGAAATCTTTTTGTAGCCTAAGCCTGCTTTAAATTTCTCAATAACTTTATCCCTGACCTGCCTGGTGTGTTCTTTAGACTTCATGGTGTTTTTGCTCCCAATATTCTCTTAGACAACCTCTGAGGCCATCGAAGAGCAGGTGTATTTGTACTGACATTAGATTACACACAGGTGCACTCTATTTAGTCATTAGCACTCATCAGACAATGTCTATGGGCAACTGACTGCACTCAGACCAAAGGGGGCTGAATAATTACGCACACCCCACTTTGCAGTTATTTATTTGTAAAAAAATGTTTGGAATCATGTATGATTTTCGTTCCACTTCTCATGTGTACACCACTTTGTATTGGTCTTTCACGTGGAATTCCAATAAAATTGATTCATGTTTGTGGCAGTAATATGACAAAATGTGGAAACTTCAAGGGGGCCGAATACTTTTGCAAACCACTGTATATATATATATATATATATATATATATATATATATATATATATATATATATATATAGAGTAGGGAGCAGGAAATTTGTGCGCCCAATTTTCCAGGCGCCGCGTACTCAGGTGTGTGTACAGTGTATGGGGTATAGAGTGTGTGTGTATTTGATGTGTGTGTGTATTTTTGAGTACAGTGTGTGTGTGTGTGTGTGGGGGGGGGGGGTAGCAGTATGTGTAGAATGTGTATACAGTGTGTGTGTATGGTGTGCATATGGGTGTCTGTGTGTGTGTGTACGTACGTGTATGCAGTGTGTGTCTACTATACAGCAGTGTGTGTATAAACTGTGCATGCTGTGAGTGTGTGTGTGTGTATAGCAGTGGGTATGTGTTTGTAGTGTGAGTGTATAGTGCACCATAGACCAACACAGGGGGGGATTACAGCCAGAATCCCCCCTCAGACCAGGGCAGGTGCAGTGTCTGGGAACAGGCACAAGTTGAGACACCAGAATATCTGCAGGCATCCTGCAGCTCACAGCACCGCCCCCTTTCTTTCTCTGCTACTTTTGCTTTTGGGTGTAGCAGCAGTGTGTGTACAGAGCATGGAGCAGCTCTGGGGAACAGAGCACAGAGCTAGGTATGAGCACATCCTTGTGCCCCTGCTGTGTGAACGGTTCACTTTCCACTTCATTAGCAAGTCAGCTGTCCTCATTATTATCTTTATCCAAACTGCTACTGATCAATCCCGTTGTCGGTTGGTCAGACGGGAAATTGCATTGTGTGTACCCAGCATGATGTCCTACCATATAATCAGGGCCGGATTTGTACTTTTTACCGCCCAAGGCCAACTACAGTATACCATCTGTATGGTTGTTGTCTCTGTGTGCCCCAATGAGAAATCTACTTACTTTCTATCATTGGATGTCACAGACAATAGCTATTTCAGTAATATGCGTATAGATTATAAGTTATATTTTCCTTAACAACTTTTATGTTATGTTTGCCATCTCATTAATGATGCACCCATTGTGTCTCCATGTGAGTTAGGCTGATGTGTACCTGCAGGATAGCACTTACAGGACTTGCAGGGATGACACAAGTACAGGACAGAGAGTTCAAAGGTGAAAGCTGTCCTTGTATAAAGGGATGGCTGCATAAAACAGCTTTACTGCCCCTCACTGAGCCGCCCCTAAATTTCTGGTGCCCTAGGCCATGGCCTATGTGGCCTTGCCAGAAATCCGGCCCTGCATATAATTATACTGTATTGTGCGTGGTTGAGGGAGACCTTTCAGAATTCCCCCTCTTGAATATCCTGGGTTTGCCCCTGGTGAACATACCATGCGTGTGCGTGTGTGTAGCAGTGGGTGTATGCAGTGTGTGTCTGCTGTACAGCAGTGTGTGTCTGCTGTACAGCAGTGTGTGTCTGCTGTACAGCAGTGTGTGTTTGTGTGTATGGTGTGAATACAGTGTGTGTGTGTCTGCTGTACAGCAGTGTGTGTTTGTGTGTATGCAGTGTATGTGTATAGCAGTGTGTGTGTGCGCGCTGTGCCTGTGTGTGTGTTAGGATCAGGAGACTGTTGACCTCACCACTGATATAGAACCACTCCAGCGCAGAGTCTAAGTGACCACGGGTCTTCACCGACACCCCCCTAATGGAGATGCCGGAACACCCCCCTAATGGGGATGCCGCGCTTCGCTGCCTAGTGCCCACCAGGTTGCGCCAGAGGAAGCTCCACAGTGGTTCGGAGAACAGGAGGATACTACTGAGTGAAGGACTGGGGTGAAGAGACGTATTCCACAGTACAAGCCAAGGGTCAGGGCAGGCAGAGTTCAAGAATGGTCGGGGTCACAAGCCAAGGGTCAGGGCAGGCTGAGTTCAAGGATGATCGATGTCACAAGCCGAAGGTCGGGGCAGGCGGAGTTCAAGGATGGTCGAGTACACAGGCCGGGTCACAACAGGAGATCAGAGATAAATATATCAAGGTATCACACTAGGAACACTAGCCAAACTGCCAGAACAAGCAGCACTGCAGTGAAGGGCAGTGCTGCTTAAATACTGGTGGCAATTGAATCTGGCGCCAGAATTAACGCCTGCGCATGCGCAGTGCGCCGTGCTGAACGCGCGCACCACCCTGCGCAAGCGCAGTGCGCAGCGTCGCGTGCGCGCACACAGCTCCGCGCACGCGCGCCCAGCGCGCAGCGCATGCGCGCTGCGCGCGCAACATCGTGCGCCATCTTGACTTGAAAGGGACTACAAGACTCAGCGTCCCTCCGCGCGCACGCGTAGAGACCCCTGCCTGGAAGCGTTGAGGGTCACGGACCCGGTGAGTATGACAGTGTGTCTGTAGTACAGCAGTGTGTGTTTGTGTGTATGCAGTGTATGTGTATAGCAGTGTGTGTGTGCGCGCTGTGCCTGTGTGTGTCTGTAGTACAGCAGTGTGTGTTTGTGTGTATGGTGTGCATACAGTGTGTGTGTGTCTGCTGTACAGCAGTGTGTGTTTGTGTGTATGCAGTGTATGTGTATAGCAGTGTGTGTGCGCGCGCTGTGCCTGTGTGTGTCTGTAGTACAGCAGTGTGTGTTTGTGTGTATGGTGTGCATACAGTGTGTGTGTGTCTGCTGTACAGCAGTGTGTGTTTGTGTGTATGCAGTGTATGTGTATAGCAGTGTGTGTGTGCGCGCTGTGCCTGTGTGTGTCTGTAGTACAGCAGTGTCTCAGGAAGGTCACAGATATCCGGATGATATTGGAGATACTCTTCCCCGCTGGTTCACATCTTCAGGAAAGGAAATATATATTTATACAGAGTTATTTGCCGTGTATCCTGCTTAGCTGCCCCACCAGAAATGTCACTGTGCACAGGACTGGGCTGATTATTTCTGGAGAAGCTGTCATACAACAACACAGAGACCACGGGAGGAGACGGTGTCCATGCCTAATTAGCCATCTGTCACTTTCAAAGCCACTCCTTTTTTTTGTTTTGCATGTGTATAGAGGTCTCACAGACCCCTCACTGTGCAGCATGCAAGCTGGCAACTCACCAGGGCAGGGTGGCCACTCCAACATTAGTTTCATGACCACGCCCTCCATCATCTCACTGCATCTACTGTATATCAGCCATCTAAAGCTGGCCATATACTGGCCCGATTTGCGGCCGTTTCGACAGCAGATTCGATCACTGGGATCGAATCTGCTGCCAATCGTTCGTGCTAAACGCACCCGCCGATCCGATTTCCTCCCGAAATCGGATCGGTCCGTCGATCGCGCCGTGCGGAAAAATACCGTTGATCGCCCGCGGGTAGGGAGCGCGTCGCTAGCGGCGGCCGATCCGATCAGGTATACATTACCTGAGGCTGGCTCCCGGGCATCTTCTCCGCGCTGCACCGCTCTGTTCCTGCTTCCATCCCACCGTACATTAACTTCCTGTGTCACTGCAGTGGGGACAGGCGGCAGGAGCAGCTCAACAGATTGTGATCGGTTTCAGGCTGAAACCGATTCACAATCTGTTTGCAGTAAAAGCAGCCATACGATCCCTCTCTGATCAGATTCGATCAGATAGGGATCTGTCAGCTGGTCGATCTAATGCCAAATCGACCAGTGTATGGCTACCTTTATTGGGGCCATTTAGCTTTGGACCGTCACGCTGCCTGAGATGTGTCATAACGCGGGCGTAGCAATCACCCCTGCGACCCCCGCCATCACAGGGGGGCCCAGAGGCTTTGGGGCCCCCTCCTCATCCCTTTCCCCAACCACAAGTGCAGCCAGTTAACAAAAAAACCCCTCCCTGTTCGCTCACAAAAATGGCGTGCAGGAGCAACTATAATCTGTTTTCCTGCTTCCAGGCGCTGCTTCACAGCAGAACACTCTCTGCTGCCATTCGCCGCCTCCCGATCATGTGACCCACATGAGGTTCCGGGACCAACAGGGCCCCATGGTATCATTTTTGCCGCGGGGGGGGGGGGGGGGGGGCTCTATTAAGTCAAGTTACACCACTATGTCATAATCAGGTCAGGTGCTTATACAGTGGCGTAGCAATAGGGGTTGCAGAGGTAGCGACCGCATCGGAGCCCTTGGGCCAGAGGGGCCCCGAAGGGCCCTCCATCAACTAAAGTATTATCTCTCTATTGGTCCTGTGCTTGTAATAATCACTTCTATAGATACTTTGAATAGTGGTAATCATTAACACACCGTTACCTCTCCCCTGCTTGCACCTCTGACACTGTGGTTGCCATTGGCAGGTTTTGGTGCGCCGTATCAATTGTTAGGTATAGAGTGCTTGGGGGCCCCATGTAAAGCTTGCACCAGGGCCCACAGCTCCTCAGCTACGCCACTGTGCTTATATCTAGGGCCTTGCTTGCGTTGAGTTGAACATGCGAGAATGTTGGTAAAGCTTTCTGTTCCCGATGGTTTTAGCACTAATGTGAATGTAACCATAAAGTAAACTGAATGACGGTTCACCCGGCTGCCGCTCAAATTCCTGGCAGTGCTAAACTGTACCTGAGATGGTTCACTGGCCTGTATTTATACTTACCTGGGGCCTCCTCAAGCCTTGGCCCCCATTGCCGTTCTCTGTGGCCCCTCCGTTCTGCTGCTAGTCGCAGGTTCCTGGCATGCGTGCGCACCCCTCATCACACTTCTGCGGCCTGGAGCATTCTGGGTAGGCAAAGAACACTACAGGTGATGGGAGCACGGCCCGGTGCGCGCACGGCTGAGTGGTGCAATTCGCGCAGAAGCCCACAACTAACCAGATTACTGGGAGTCGTACCGCCAGTACAGAGGGGCCGAAGAAAAAGACAAGGGAAGCCACGGTACTCATGGGGCTGGAGGAAGCCCCAGGTAAGTATAAATAGGGGCTAGTGTACCATCTCAGCTACACTTTAAATACTATTCCACCCGCAGCAACTTGGAGGGAGAAGTAATTTGAGATCCAGCAATTGCTGCTAGAGCAATTTGCATGTCACTGATCATCCCTGCAGCAGGTCTCAGAGCATGAATAACAATGTTGTAAGACATCCAGGAAGCGTTGTTGATGGGTGACTGTGTCTATTTGCTCTGCGGTCACTTTGCCATCGCCGTATTAACCCCTAGCAGCCCAGATCGGCCGGGTTCCCATCATTCGCAGCAGCTGCGCTGGGCGTACAAAGTGGGGATTGTCTGGGCACAGGATCTGCTTGTTTTCTGGAGGGAAATACAGATGTTACACACACTGCCGTCTCTTAAGGTGGAGCCAGATTGGTGGGAATCCTCAAGAGGCGGCATTCAGATAGCTTCTTTTTACTGTAGCCGTGCACAGAATGTGGCCTGATATGACGCAGGGGCGATGTGGCCTGATGTGACACAGGAGCAGTATGCAATGTGGCCTGATATGATGCAGGAGCGATGTGGCCTGATGTGACACAGGAGCAGTATGCAATGTGGCCTGATATGATGCAGGGGCGATGTGGCCTGATGTGACACAGGAGCAGTATGCAATGTGGCCTGATATGATGCAGGAGCGATGTGGCCTGATGTGACACAGGAGCAGTATGCAATGTGGCCTGATATGATGCAGGAGCGATGTGGCCTGATGTGACACAGGAGCATTATGCAATGTGGCCTGATATGACAGAGGGGCGATGTGGCCTGATGTGACACAGGAGCAGTATGCAATGTGGCCTGATATGATGCAGGAGCGATGTGGCCTGATGTGACACAGGAGCAGTATGCAATGTGGCCTGATATGACGCAGGAGCGATGTGGCCTGATGTGACACAGGAGCAGTATGCAATGTGGCCTGATATGACAGAGGGGCGATGTGGCCTGATGTGACACAAGAGCAGTATGCAATGTGGACTGATATGACAGAGGGGCGATGTGGCCTGATGTGACACAGGAGCAGTATGCAATGTGGACTGATATGCCAGAGGAGCGATGTGGCCTGATGTGACACAGGAGCAGTATGCAATGTGGACTGATATGACAGAGGGGCGATGTGGCCTGATGTGACACACGAGCAGTGTGAAATGTGGCTTGATATGATGCAGAAGCGATGTGGCCTGATATGACGCAGGAGCGATGTGACCTGATGTAACACAGGAACAGTATGCAATGTGGCTTGATATGATGCAGGAGCGATGTAGCTTGATATGACACAGGACTGATGTGGCCTGATGTGACACAGGAACAGTATGCAATGTGGCCTGATTTGATGCAGGAGCGATGTGGCATGATGTGACATAGGAGCAGTGTGCAATGTGGCCTGATATGATGCAGGAGCGATGTGGCCTGATATGATGCAGGAGCGATATGGCCTGATATGATGCAGAAGCACTGTGGCCTGATATGATGCAGGAGCAATGTGGCCTGATTTGATGCAGGAGCGATATGGCCTGATATGATGCAGAAGCAGTGTGGCCTGATATGATGCAGGAGCGATGTGGCCTGATATGACAGAGGATTGATATGGCCTGATGTGACACAGGAGCAGTGTGCAATGTGGCCTAATATGATGCAGGAGCGATGTGGCCTGATGTGACACAGGAGCAGTGTGGAATGTGGCCTGATATGATGTAGGAGCGATGTGGCCTGATATGACATAAGAGCAGTGTGCAATGTGGCCTAATATGATGCAGGAGCGATATGGCCTGATGTGACACAGGAGCAGTGTGCAATGTGGCCTGATATGATGCAGGAGCAATGTGACCTGATATGATGCAGGAGCGATGTGGCCTGATATGATGCAGGAGCAATGTGGCCTGATATGATGCAGGAGCGATGTGGCCTGATATGATGCAGGAGCAATGTGGCCTAATATGATGCAGGAGCGATATGGCCTGATGTGACACAGGAGCAGTGTGCAATGTGGCCTGATATGATGCAGGAGCGATGTGGCCTGATATGATGCAGGAGCAATGTGGCCTAATATGATGCAGGATCAGTGTGCAATGTGGCCTAATATGATGCAGGAGGGATGTGGCCTGATGTGACACAGGAGCAGTGTGCAATGTGGCCTGATATGATGCAGGAGTGATGTGGCCTGATGTGACATAGGAGGCTGCCGGCACTGCGCATAATACATGGTGCGTGATGTAATGGAAGTCTATGGACGACGCACGTAGTGTAGACGACAGAGCGTGGTGCGTTGCAGCGCACATGCACGGACCGACGGGAATCCCAGTGACGTACTTCCTGCTTAGCATTGCTGGAGCAATTGCAATACAAAATAACTAAATGATGTAATTTCCTGCTGTATTTCTGAAGCAATTGCAATCCAAAATATAGGATCACTTTTCAATCAGTGTACAAAAGTGATTTTGCAGAGATTTTACTTCCCAGAACCACAAAAAAGGAAATCGCAATAACTGTGCAAATCACTAGCATTAAATTCAAAAGCACCTCGAAATCACCAGAAATCCCCCTGGAAAACACTGCAAAAAATCACAAAGGCCCAGTGCACACCGAGCGGTTTTTGGAGCGATCCGCCGGCCGCATCCGCCTCTAAAAACGCTTGTCTAATGTATTGCAATGGGATGGTGCACACCGGCGGTTTGCGGTTTTTGCCAAGCCGCAAACGCGCCTCCTGCTGCGCGTTTGCGGTTTTCGGAAGCGTTTCGTCCTCAATGTAAAGTATAGGAAAAACGCAAACCGCTCTGAAAAACGCTAGTTCAGAGCGGTTTGCCAGGCATTTTTGTTACAGTAGCTGTTCAGTAACAGCTTTTACTGTAACAATATGTGTAATCTGCTACACAAAAACGCACGCAAAACCGCTAGGTGGCCTAGTGCACACCGGAGCGTTTCCGCTGCAGTTTGCGATCTGCTTGCGGGTGCGGATCCGCTAGGGTAATGTATTTCAATGGGCTGGTGCACACCAGAGCGGGAGGCGTTTTGCAGAAACGCATACTCCCGGGCTGCTACAGATTTTGGATTGCGGATGCGTTTCTGCCTCAATGTTAAGTATAGGAAAAACGCAAACCGCTCTGAAAAACGGCACTTCAGAGCGGTTTGCCAGGCGGTTTTTGTTACAGTAGCTGTTCAGTAACAGCTTTACTGTAACAATACATGAAATCTACTACACCAAAAACGCTTCACAAAACCGCAAAATGCTAGCTGAAACGCTACAGAAAAAGAAGAAAAAGCATTTCAAAATCTGCTAGCATTTTGCGGATCTGCTAGTGTTTTTTGGTGTGCACCAGGCCGGTATGTTTAGAAAACCTCTCTAAACATACCTAGAATCGCTCTGAAATCAGCTCCCAAAACCGCTAGCGTATTGCGGATCTGCTAGCGGTTTTGGTGTGCACTGGGCCAAAAACACTACAAAGGCCTAGTGCACACCAAAAACTGCTAGCAGATCCGCAAAATGCTAGCAGATTTTGAAACGCTTTTTCTTATTTTTCTGCAGCGTTTCAGCTAGCGTTTTGCGTTTTTGTGTAGCGTTTTTGGTGTAGTAGATTTCATGTATTGTTACAGTAAAGCTGTTACTGAACAGCTACTGTAACAAAAAACCGCCTGGCAAACCGCTCTGAAGTGCCGTTTTTCAGAGCGGTTTGCGTTTTTCCTATACTTAACATTGAGGCAGAAACGCATCCGCAATCCAAAATCTGCAGCAGCCCGGGAGTATGCGTTTCTGCAAAACGCCTCCCGCTCTGGTGTGTACCAGCCCATTGAAATACATTACCCTAGCGGATCCGCACCCGCAAGCGGATCACAAACTGCAGCCGAACCGCTCTGGTGTGCACTAGGCCAAAAAGTGTTTAGCGTTTGCGTTTTGTGATTTCTAATGGGCCCCACCCCCTTACACTGTGTATAAAAAAAAGTTTACTGCACATGACCAATACATATGAGCAAGGGTGTAACTTGCATAGGTCGTGCCCCTGGCAAAATTCATCAGGCCGCCCCGCCCCTTTCCTGCTCACACGTGTGAGTAGAGATGCTCGGAGACGCCCATGTCCGATTCCACTGAAATTCCAATTTCTGCCAATGCAGTTTTCTGTTTTTTTTTTTTTCCAATTTCCAGAGAGGTATTTTAGTTCTAATTTTTTTGCATCAGGGAATGCAAAAATGACCAAAAATCGGAAATTGGGAAAACGGAATCCTGTGATGTGGTCTAAAATTGCAGAATTTCTGCAGAATCCTGATTTTTGAATTATGATCCTAAATGCCGATTTCCTATCAGAAATGCGAGAATGAAAAATACAGATCACTGGCTAAGGGGAGTGTTCTAGGTGTGACATTTCTGAAGCCAAAAGATCAGCTAGACAGACAAAGGGTATTTAAATAGGAACTTGTCAGACTCTGTACTCCTGTCACTACAGGTTTCCTCTGAGCGGAGACTTGTTGCTGGGTGTTCTGGTAAAGTTTCAGCAGTGCTGTATTTCATGACTGTGACATCTCTCTGGTCCACCTTAAGAAGGGACCATGTAAAATGTTCAGCTAGTTTTTTTCTCTTGCATCAGTGATGACATGCAGGAAGCAGTGAGAGCAGGAGGAGAGCGGGCACAGGGGTAGCCCAGTGACTGCCAGCCTTCCCATACCGCCTCTGGGACATGCACTGACTCCGGGACATTGTGCCCAGGTAATGTCACTGTCTCTGTCCCCTCTCTATAACTTTACACCTTCTATAAATAACACTGAACAAGGGAGGGAGGAAACTTTCTCAATTAAAGTCTGCCTACTTTACAGGGAGCCTGACTGCGACATGTGCTGAGAGATCAGTGGCTGGCTGCAAGGAAGACCTGAGTTCTAGCAAAGACAGTTCCCACAGAGATTTGTAGCAGAGACTTGTAGATTTGTAACAGAGACTTGTAGTAGAGACATGTGATGTAGATTTGTAGCAGAGCCTTGTAGTAGAGACATGTGATGTAGATTTGTAGCAGAGACTTGTAGCGTGGACTTGTAGAGTAGATTTGTAGCAGAGACTTGTAATGCTGGGAATACAGGGAGTGATCCGCGCTTGATTAGCTGAGACTTGTAACGTAGATTTGTAGCAGGGAGTTGTAACATAGATACATGTAACTTAAATTTGTAGCAGAGACTTGAAGCGTAGGTGTAGATTAGTAGCAAAGATTTGTATTGTAGATTTGCGAATTCGCATAGCAATACAAGTGAATAGGACTGTTTCCACTTGTCAGGATTCATTTGCGTTTTTCTGTGCAGAAAAAATTCGCATGGCGGAGCCATCAGAATTCGCATACCGCATACCGCTATGCGAATCGCACACAATGTATTTAATAGGAAATTCGCATGCGGTTTGGATATGCGAATTTGCATAGAAACAATGGAAAAATCACACCAGCACTGCCATGGTTAACTTCGCATACATCGTCATTCATGCGAAGTTGCATGAAAATTCGCATAGTCCTGCATGCGAAATTTGCATCCGCATGCAAATTTTTCCCGCGACGATTCCCACCGCACAAGTGGAAATGCAGCCGTAGTGTAGATTTGTGGCAGAGACTTGTAGTGTAGATTTGTGGCAAAGACCTGTAGCGTAGATTTGTGGAAACGATGTAGCAGAGACTTGGAATATAGATTTATTGCAGAAGCTTGCAACTTAGATTTGTAGCAGAGGTTTGTAGCAGAGGCTTGTAATGTAGATCTGTAGCAAGACAAATAAGACAAGACAAATAACATTTATATTGCGCTTTTCTCCTTGCGGACTCAAAGCGCCAGAGCTGCAGCCACTAGGGCGCGCTCTATTGGCAGTAGCAGTGTAAGGGAGACTTGCCAAAGGTCTCCTACTGAATTAGTGCTGGCTTACTGAACAGGCAGAGCCAAGATTCGAACCCAGGTCTCCTGTGTCAGAGGCAGAACCCTTAACCATTACACTATCAGCCAACTGCTAATAGCAGAAACATGGAGCATAGATTTGTAAAAGAGACATGTAATGTAGATTTGTAGCAGATACTTTTAGCATAGATTAGCAGCAGGGACTTGTAACATAGATTTGCAACAGAGACGTGTTGCACAGATTTGAGGAATGGGCATGTAACAATGACAAGAACATTTCTATAGCGCTTTTTCCCATACGACTCAAAGCAGAGATTTGTAGAGTCTTGTGACATAGATTTGCTGAGTCATGTAACATAGATTTGTAGCAAAGACTGATAATGTAGTTTTGTAATGGAAACTTGTAACATAGATTTGTAGTAGTCATGTAACTTAAATTTGTAGCATAGACTATTAGTCATAGTTGTGTAGCAGAGACCTGTAGTGTAAATTTATAGCAGGTACTTGCGTGTTAACGTAGATTTGTAGCAGAGACTTGTAGTGTAAATTTGCAGCAGACACTTGTAATGTAGATCTGTAGCAAAGACATGGAGCATAGATTTGTAAGAGCCTTGTAATGTAGATTTGCAAAGGAGACTTGTTGCATAGATTTGTGGAAGAGACATGTAGCAGAGATTTTTAGAGACTTGCAAAGTAGATTTGTAGCATAGACTTGTGACATAGATTTGCTGAGTCCTGTAACATAATTTGTAGCAGAGACTTGTTAAATAGATTTGTACCCGAGACTGATAATGTAGTTTTGTAACGGAAACTTGTAACGTAGATTTGTAGCAGAGACTTGTAGTGTAGATTTGTAGCAGAGACGTGTAGTGTAGATTTGTAGCAGAGACTTGTAGTGTAGATTTGTAGCAGAGACTTGTAGTGTAGATTTGTAGCAGAGACTTGTAGTGTAGATTTGTAGCAGAGACTTGTAGTGTAGATTTGTAGCAGAGACTTGTAGAGTAAATTTGCAGCAGAGACTTGTAATGTAGATCTGTAGCAAAGACATGGAGCATAGATTTGTAAGAGTAATGTAGATTTGCAACAGAGACTTGTATAGATTTGTGGAAGAGACATGTAGCAGAGATTTGTAGAGACTTGCAAAGTAGATTTGTAACATAGACTTGTAACATAGATTTGTAGCAGAGACTTGTTAAATAGATTTGTACCTGAGACTGATAATGTAGTTTTGTAACGGAAACTTGTAGCAGAGACTTGTAGCGTAGATTTGTAACAGAGATGTGTAGCGTAGACTTGTAGCAGAGACTTGTAGCAGACTTGTAACAGAGATGTGTAGCGTAGACTTGTAGCGTAGACTTGTAGCGTAGACTTGTAGCAGAGACTAGTAGCAGAGACTATATAGCGTAGATTTGTAGCAGACTTGTAACAGAGCTGTGTAGCGTAGAATTGTAGCAGAGACTTGTAGCAGAGACTGGTAGCGTAGATTTGTAGCAGAGTCTTGTTTACATAGATGTGTAGCAGAGATTTGTAGCAGAGTCTTGTTACGTAGATTTGTAGCAGAGACTTGTAGCATAGATTTGTAGCAGAGTCTTGTTACATAGATTTGTAGCAGAGGCTTGTAAAGTAGAATAGACTTGTTAAGTAGATTTGTGGCAGAGACTTGTTAAGTAGATGTGTAGCAGAGTCTTGTTACATAGATTTGTAGCAGAGTCTTGTTACATAGATTTGTAGCAGAGTCTTGTTACATAGATTTGTAGCAGAGTCTTGTTACATAGATTTGTAGCAGAGTCTTGTTACATAGATTTGTAGCAGAGTCTTGTTACATAGATTTGTAGCAGAGTCTTGTTACATAGATTTGTAGCAGAGTCTTGTTACATAGATTTGTAGCAGAGTCTTGTTACATAGATTTGTAGCAGAGTCTTATTACATAGATTTGTAGCAGACTCGTATTACATAGATTTGTAGCAGACTTGTAACAGTTTTGTAGCAGAGGCTTGTAAAGTAGATTAGACTTGTTAAGTAGATTTGTGGCAGAGACTTGTAGTGTAGATTTGTAGCAGAGTCTTGTTACATAGATTTGTAGCAGAGTCTTGTTACATAGATTTGCAGCAGACTTGTAACAGATTTGTAGCAGAGGCTTGTAAAGTAGATTTGTAGCAGACTTGTTACATAGATTTGTAGCAGAGGCTTGTAAAGTAGAATAGACTTGTTAAGTAGATTTGTGGCAGAGACTTGTAGTAGAGATTTGTAGTGCTGATTTTTGTTATAGATCTTTCAGCTGGGTGCATGAAGCGGAGGTAAATGTACGGCAGACACATATCGCGGGTTACTATTAGCGTGCCCACACAGTTCGGGGTCCTGTCAGCTAGCGTGCGCTCCTATGTGCCGAGCGATGCAGTCATAGTGTGAGCACGGTATTCCACTGGCGCGGCTACCGCTATGAGCTGTATCGTGGCACTCTCCTCCACCGCAGCTTGTCACAGTGGCCATTAAACAAATGACCCACTGTCTGCGATGCACCTGCAGTGCATTACTGTGTGTCTCCCATGATCATCCCGGAAGTGCATTTTTTTTCTTCGGTGGCACCATGGCTATAATGTGTGGTGCGAATGTTCCAAATCGCATCACAACCGCACTGCAACAATCTGAAAGGAGCCTTATAGAACTAAGGGAGTGATGATATGGGGGGGGGGGGGGGGGGGGAGAGACAGCAGCGCTGTGATCAATATTAGACAAGTACTGGGATCTGACCTAATATCGAGTGCTGAACAGTTGGCATTAGGGACATATTGATTGTTTACCTGGTCAGGGTGTGTATGGCTAGTTTTATAGCAGACCAGGGACTTGTATAGGAGACTTGTCATTGCTGCAGGTCTCTCACTGGTGCAGCTGCTGATGGAGTTTCTGTGCAGCGGCCGCAGTACAAGTCAGTGAAGTTGTTCTCAGGAAGCGATCTGTGGCTAATAATAGAAGCTCATACTAGTGTCTACTGGCAGGGACTGTCTGTCTCCCACCACAATATACTGTGTCTCAGCTGCTTGGAGTCAGCGATGGCTACCAGCCCACTGGAGACTAGGTAGATTTTTACAAAAAGAATATGATGCAGGGACACATTGCCACAAGTAAGGCATCTAATGATTGAGGCCAAAGAAAAAGCATGCAGCCAGCGGAGTCACACCTGGAATAAGCATACAGTCAGTAGAGACACATCTGGAACAAGCATGTAGCCAGTGGAGACACATCTGGAACAAGCATGCAGCCAGCGGAGTCACACCTGGAATAAGCATACAGCTAGAGCAGTTACACCTGGAATAAGCATACAGCCAGTAGAGACACATCTGGAACAAGCATGTAGCCAGTGGAGACACATCTGGAACAAGCATGCAGCCAGCGGAGTCACACCTGGAATAAGCATACAGCCAGTAGAGACACATCTGGAACAAGCATGTAGCCAGTGGAGACACATCTGGAACAAGCATGCAGCCAGCGGAGTCACACCTGGAATAAGCATACAGCCAGAGCAGTTACACCTGGAATAAGCATACAGCCAGTAGAGACACATCTGGAACAAGCATGTAGCCAGTGGAGACACATCTGGAACAAGCATGCAGCCAGCGGAGTCACACCTGGAATAAGCATACAGCCAGAGCAGTTACACCTGGAATAAGCATACAGTCAGTAGAGACACATCTGGAACAAGCATGTAGCCAGTGGAGACACATCTGGAACAAGCATGCAGCCAGCGGAGTCACACCTGGAATAAGCATACAGCCAGAGCAGTTACACCTGGAATAAGCATACAGTCAGTAGAGACGCATCTGGAACAAGCATGTAGCCAGTGGAGACACATCTGGAACAAGCATGCAGCCAGCGGAGTCACACCTGGAACAAGCATGCAGCCAGAGCAGTTACACCTGGAATAAGCATACAGTCAGTAGAGACACATCTGGAACAAGCATGTAGCCAGTGGAGACACATCTGGAACAAGCATGCAGCCTGTGGAGTCACACCTGGAACAAGCCTGCAGCCAGTGGAGACACATCTGGAACAAGCATGTAGCCAGTGGAGTCACACCTGGAACAAGAATGTAGCCAGTGGAGTCACACCTGGAACAAGAATGTAGCCAGTGGAGTCACACCTGGAACAAGCATGCAGGCAGTGGGATCACACTAGGCTAGAATAAGCATGCAGCCAGTGGTAGCACCTGATTTGCATACTGGTTTGTTCTGGGTTTTTTTTGGTTTGTTCTTTTTTTTTTTAAGTAAGAGGATTAGTATAACAGCCAGGCATGTAGCCTATAAAGAGTCAGAAAAGCCAGCAATGGCACCACCATGTTCCTCTCACTTCAGCAAACTCCCTGGCTTTACCTCCGCTTCTTAGTATAAAAAGTTGTTTCTCTTTTGAGAGGTTATTTGCAGGAACGGTTACAGAACAGGAAGTGAGGTTCAGCCAAACTCCTCTTCCTGTCCTCAATCACTGACAAGCGGCACAGTGTGAAGCTGTGTGAGTTTCATCACTAATATTATACATGATTTCTATAGCGCTGACATTGTCTGCAGCACTTTGCAAAATCCATACAGTCATGTCACAGACATTGGCAAGCTGAACTCTAGATCAGGTCTGTACCATAATGTTCATGAATAAATGTATGTTTGGCCTGGTGCACACCAGAGGAGTTTTTCTGAGCGTTTTGAGTTTTTAAATCTGCTGCTAATGTTATTCTATGTGTCTGTGCACACTGGAGCAATGAGGTTTTGTAAAAAACCCCATAGCATTACATTGGGAAGAGATTTTGAAACCTCTAAAAGCTCTTCCCAATGTAAGGCCCAGTGCACACCGAGCGGTTTTTGGAGCGATCTGCCGGCCGCATCCGCCTCTAAAAACGCTTGTCTAATGTATTGAAATGGGATGGTGCACACCGGCGGTTTGCGGTTTTTGCCAAGCCGCAAACGCGCCTCCTGCTGCGCGTTTGCGGTTTTCGGAAGCGTTTCGTCCTCAATGTAAAGTATAGGAAAAACGCAAACCGCTCTGAAAAACGCTAGTTCAGAGCGGTTTGCCAGGCATTTTTGTTACAGTAGCTGTTCAGTAACAGCTTTTACTGTAACAATATGTGTAATCTGCTACACAAAAACGCACGCAAAGCCGCTAGGTATGTTTAGAAAACCTCTCTAAACATACCTAGAATCGCTCTGAAATCAGCTCCCAAAACCGCTAGCGTATTGCGGATCTGCTAGCGGTTTTGGTGTGCACTGGGCCTTATGCTGTGGTTTTTTTTTTACAAAACCTCATTGCTCCAGTGTGCACAGACACATAGGATAACATTAGCAGCAGATTTAAAAACTCAAAATGCTCAGAAAAACTCCTCTGGTGTGCACCAGGCCTTAGAGGCTAGGTCCACAGTGGTCCGTTGCATAACACACGCATTACAATGACTGTGAACTGCAATGGAGACTGGCCACAGACTTTTAGGCCCAGTGCATACAAAAACCGCTAGCAGATCCGCAATACGCTAGCGGTTTTGGGAGCTGATTTCAGAGCGATTCTAGGTATGTTTAGAGAGGTTTTCTAAACATACCTAGCGGTTTTGGGTGCGTTTTTGTGTAGCAGATTACACATATTGTTACAGTAAAAGCTGTTACTGAAC
Source organism: Hyperolius riggenbachi (assembly GCF_040937935.1). NCBI lineage: Eukaryota > Metazoa > Chordata > Amphibia > Anura > Hyperoliidae > Hyperolius > Hyperolius riggenbachi. The sequence continues at coordinate 43,451,887 of NC_090655.1, forward strand.
AGCTACTGTAACAAAAATGCCTGGCAAACCGCTCTGAAGTAGCGTTTTTCAGAGCGGTTTGCGTTTTTCCTATACTTTACATTGAGGACGAAACGCTTCCGAAAACCGCAAACGCACAGCAGGAGGCGCGTTTGCGGCTTGGCAAAAAACGCAAACCGCCGGTGTGCACCATCCCATTGCAATACATTAGACAAGCGTTTTTATAGGCGGATGCGGCCGGCGGATCGCTCCAAAAACCGCTCGGTGTGCACTGGGCCTTATACAAAGACTGCATTCAGCGAGTTGAATAACGTGATCTGTTAACCTCCCAGGCGGTACAATAAATCCGCCAGTGCACCACTTTAAACTACATCTTTTTTTTTTTAAAGCATGTAGCTAGCCTAGTGCTAGCTACATGCTTCCCCCCTCCCTTCGCTATCCCTCTTACCCCTCCGATCGCCGCCGGCGCTTTTACCCTGCAGGGAATCCCGCTGTATGGGCTTCCCCATCGCCATGGCAACGGTCACGATGACGTCATGATGTCAGCGGGTATTCCGATCCACCCCTCAGCGCTGCCTGGCACTAATTGGCCAGGCAGCGAAAGGGGGGGGGGGGGGGCGGATAGTGGCGAATCGGCGGGTAGCGGCGGCGATTGTTATGCACACGCAGCTAGCAAAGTGCTAGCTGCGTATAGCAAAAAAAAAATTATGTAAGTCGGCCCGGCAGGGCCTGAGCGTACCCTCCGGCGGCTTACCCCGTGTCACACACGGGGTTACCGCCAAGGAGGTTAAAGAGGCTCAAAGACAAATAATACTAAAGCTCTGATACTTACCTGGTGCTTTCTCCCACCCCATAAACACGTCTCACGCCGTCCTCCCGCGGTCTGCCGTTCAGCCGCGGTGAGCTCCATTACCAAGCTTGCGCAGTAGGCCCTGACTGGTCACTGGGAAAATCATCGTAAAAATTGCGAGGTGGGTACGGGCCTTTACTGTGAACAGGCCCATAGAACTGGATGGGCAGTGAGTCGACATGCAAAATTATTCTGCAATGCAACTGAACTTTGAATATTTGAACGTTGAGGCTCTGTTCAGAAAGTGATGGCAGCATAGTGGGAGTGGGTTGGAGGCAGGCCTGATTTTAGAGGCAGATGAGGTGGGTCACCAGGAGTGGGCCAGCAGAGGGTGGTACTGGTGTAATGTCTGATTGCGCTGCCCGGAAGCTCCGTTCCACACTGAGCAGCACGCATGCTCAGTGTGAAGTTAATTATGCTGTTGATGGTCAAATAATAAATATCTGCGCTTCCACACCTCTTACACTCACCAAATTTTCAGGGTATGAAGGGGATCCCCCGAACGACCTCTATGCCAAATTGCAGCCCCAGAGACCCGCTGGTTCAGGAGATAGATTAGAGAAACCTATCTCAGAAACCAGTAGGGCTCAGGGCTGCAATTTGGCATAGAGGTAGTTCGGGGGGTCCCCTCCCTACCCTGAAAATTTGGGGAGTGTAGGATGTGAAGAAGCAGAGATATGTAGTATTTTACCATCAGCAGCATAATTAAAAAGGAACTATGGCCGCACAGTCTACTGCGCATGCGGGGCAGCGCAAATCTAAAGGCAGCGTAATCAGACACAACACTGGCAGAAGCAGGAAATTTGGGTGCATAAGGCAAGCGGACAAAAAGGGCGCCGCCATTCACTCCTATAATAAATATCGTTTGATGGGCGCTGAACAGGAAAAAAGGGTGCTGGAGATTCGGCGCTTGTGATGATTTAAGTTTACAAAATGCGCCCGTGACGTATAACGTTTACAAAAATGCTATTTATCGTGTTTAACTAAAACATTATTCAAAATGTTATCCCTTACCGTTTGTAAAACATTATTATTCACAAAATAAAGCGATCAGTACGTAACGTAAATTGTAATATATTTAAAAACAAAAAATTGCCCATTTACTTACCTGGGGCTTCTACCAGCACCCTGGAGTCTTCCTGGTCCCTCGCCGCCATTCTGCGCTCAGCCGCTCCTCCGCTGCTCCCATCCGTAATCAGACGGCCACTGCGCATGAGTGGCTCTGACCATGCGCCCCCCCTACCCCGCCCCCATAGCCGGGAGTGTTCTGCACATGCCCAGTAGCAATTTTTGCCTACTGCACAAACGCAGAGTGATCCTTGGCGTGGAAGCGTGATAGAGAATGTGTGCGTCATGGGGCCGCGCATCCAACATCGGAGGGGGGACACCGGAGGAACCACAAAGGAGCAGAAAGACCTCAGGGGGCTGGAAGAATCCCTAGGTAAGTAAATGGGCAATTTACTTACCTTAGGTTTCCTTTAAAGAGAACCCGAGATGAGAGGGATATGGAGGCTGCCATATTTATTTTCTTTTAAACAATGCACATTGCCTGGCTGTCCTGCTGATCCTCTGCGCTAATCGCCGCAAATCGCCCAAAAATGCTAAACGCAAACGCGTAACCTGCACCATTTTCAGCCAATTTCCCGGCGATCGCGTTTCAGTGCTATAGAAGTGCTAAACGCGATCGCTAAAAAAATCGACAAGTGTGAATGATGATTTTTTTTGCAGTCAACGCAAAAAAATCGCCATAGCAAAACGCTAGCAAAAGCGCTAGCGCTTTGTGATCAGCAAGTTTGAATGGGCCCTAACAGCTTACTGTAACAATATTGGTAATCTGATACACAAAAACGCTCCAAAAAACGCTAGGCATGTTTAGAAAATGTCTCTAAACATGCCTAGAATCGCTCTGAAAACTGCTTCAGAAACCTCCTAGCGTTTTGCAGATCTGCTAGAGGTTTGTGGTGTGCACTGGGCCTAAGTACAGGTGTCTCTGCCCTGTGGTGCTGGTAATGTCATCAGAAGACCAGACAAGGAAGTGATGTGCACAGGGAGTAGCACACATTGCGCAGTGTGTCCAGCCGGCCGGCATCATTTGTGGTCTCTTAGGAAGGTTTCATCACAGCGCAGACGGTAGATGAAGTCGAGCACTGAGAAGAGCTGCACAATACCTGTGTGCTGGAGAAAAGAGGTCTATCCCTAAATACAGAGCAGGGATCCAGCCAGAGGGGGCGCTGTCCTCTACTGACCAGCATTTCCTATGCCTTATCCGCTAAGAAGCAGATCTCTCGCCACCTCACTGAAACTTCAGAGATCTTCAATGAGATGCTAATAATTTTCGGTTGCATGCAGATTTCATGCAAATTGTATGCAGATCAGTATTTGGCCAATCAAATGCATTTCCTGCTGAAATTGGACCAATCTGAAATGGCATACACTGGTGTAACATGGCGTTGGGTCACAGATATCGTTGCGGTAAGCAAAGAGCCCACTGAGGAAGAAAGGAGCAGCGTAACTCATGTGATGTATTGTGCTCCGCGTTGCTGATTCTGCGTTAACCCCTGGGTGTCACCTCTGTGATGGTCACACCCAATCCACGCCTCAACTCCTCTCGCTAGGACATTGAGCAATTGCCCGGTTTGTCTTAATGGAAGCACTGGCCTTGGTGTCATCATCCTGTCTCCATAGAAACAGTATACATCACGTGGTTGTAGCCTAGAGACACCCCAATCGATCTGCTCTACTGTGCAAGCGCGAGTCTGTTTGTGCCTGTGCAGTGGAGCGGATCAATCAGGCTCGGCAAATTCCGCCTAGCCCGAAGAAAGAGCCGCTACTGCGCCTGCGCTGGATCCCGACAAGGTAAATCTATCAAGCCTTGTCGGGGGAGGATCGCGGGAGGCTTCGGGGAAGCCAGCGCTGGATTGCCTGCAGCTAATGGGATGGAGGAAGCCTCATTGGGACCCTGAGGCATCCCCCCCCCTTTTTATACAGGTTCTCTTTAGGGTGCCTATACATCTAGCCATTTTGGCGTATGGCCGACCAATAGACAGATCTTTGTTCAGCTCCCACACAGAGAAATGATGACCTATTGAGTGTTTCATTGTTCAGCTCCCATACAGAGAAATGATGACCTATTGAGTGTTTCATTGTTCAGCTCCCACACAGAGAAATGATGACCTATTGAGTGTTTCATTGTTCAGCTCCCATACAGAGACATGATGACCTATTGAGTGTTTCATTGTTTAGCTCCCACACAGAGAAATGATGACCTATTGAGTGTTTCATTGTTCAGCTCCCACACAGAGACATGATGACCTATTGAGTGTTTCATTGTTCAGCTCCCATACAGAGACATGATGACCTATTGAGTGTTTCATTGTTCAGCTCCCACACAGAGAAATGATGACCTGTTGAGTGTTTCATTGTTCAGCTCCCATACAGAGAAATGATGACCTGTTGAGTGTTTCATTGTTCAGCTCCCATACAGAGAAATGATGACCTGTTGAGTGTTTCATTGTTCAGCTCCCATACAGAGAAATGATGACCTATTGAGTGTTTCATTGTTCAGCTCCCACACAGAGAAATGATGACCTGTTGAGTGTTTCATTGTTCAGCTCCCATACAGAGAAATGATGACCTGTTGAGTGTTTCATTGTTCAGCTCCCATACAGAGAAATGATGACCTGTTGAGTGTTTCATTGTTCAGCTCCCATACAGAGAAATGATGACCTATTGAGTGTTTCATTGTTCAGCTCCCACACAGAGAAATGATGACCTGTTGAGTGTTTCATTGTTACCAGAAGTGTTGGCACAGCCACACAGAAGTTTTAGGACCCCTAATTAGTTTTCAGGAGTGCTGCTGCAGTCAGACCATTCACTCTTGCAAATTGAACGCAGACAAGTTCTAAGCAGGATTAGTAGTCTATGATCATATGTTTATCTCATCACGCCACGTGTCACTCCAGGTTACACTATAAGCTGTAATTACTGTCTGGAAAATCTGTTCAGGAACAAAAAAACTACTTCTGTATGCATAGAAAAGCCCTGACGCCAAACCTAATGTAGGCATGTCTCAGTGCTTGAATATGAACACGGGGAGGGGGTAATCTGTCAGCTGAGGGGATCACTCCTCGGTATACCTTTCTGCAGGGTGTAATGTCACTTGCACAGCGCAGGCTCGGGGTTGGCATGGAAGGTGAGATCAGCTGGAACTTCCAGAAGGGCAGAAGCTCTCTGTATGTCTGGGTGGAGGTGACTCCGCCCTGATAATTGCTCTGTTACGGGGAGCAGTTGGGAGCCTCACGTGCGGACTCTGCAGACAGGCAGCGCGGAGCAGGTAGGACTCTGGCGGGGGGTCAGCATGTCACAATGCTGTAATATAATAATAATAATAATAATCAGGACTTCTGTATGTTTGACTTAAAGGGTGACTCCACCCACAGGGATTTGTGGGTACTGTGCTGATGAATCACTCTGCAGATTCTGATATCTCTGACGATTCCATATTCAGAGCTTTGCTCTTCTGTACACAGTCTCTCTCCTCCTGCTGCAGTCTTCCGTGTAGGAAGTGACTGACTCTACGCATTTACATGTGATCTGGCTGTACATCATGGCACTTATTCATTTCGTTTTTTCTCCTAAGCGTTTTCCTGTATTATATTCCGACTCCTTAAAAAGAAGTGAGAAGACTATGGAGGGTGTCATATTTTTTCCCTTTTAAGCAATACCAGCAGGATGTCCTGCTGATCTATTTGGCTGCAGTAGTGTCTGCATCACACAAGAAACAAGCATGCAGCTAATCTCGTCAAATCTGACACTGTCAGAGACACCTGATCTGCTGCATGCTTGTTCAGGGGCTATGGCTAAAAGTATTAGAGGCAAAGGATCAGCAGGACAGCCAGGCCACTGGTATTGCTTAAAAGGTAAAAGACGTGGCAGCCTCCATATAACTTTCACCTCAAGTTCACTTTAAAGGACACCCGAACAAAGAGGGATATTTTTATTTAGTTTCAAACAATACCAGTTGCCTGGCAGTCCTGCTGATCTCTTTGGCTGCAGTAGTGTCTGAATCACACCCGTGAAACAAGCGCAAAGCTAATTTAGTCAGACTTCAGTCAGAAACCTCTGATCTGCATGCTTGTTCAGGGTCTATGGCTTAAAGCATTAGAGGCAGAGGATCAGCAGGACAGGCAGGCAATGTGCATTGTTTATAAGGAAACAAATATGACAGCCTCCATATCTCCAGTTCAGGTGTCACTTTCCTTCTACTTTGTGCTACTTTTTTCAATTATAAAGTACTAAAAGTGATTATAAGCAGAAGATGAAAAAGTATCTCCTAGGAGAAAACGTAAGCCTATTACACACTTTCAATTATGATTGGCCAATCGCTGACCAATTTTACCACCTCCTTACACTATTCAATATCTGTTAATCCTCATAATTCCTGGAGGTGGTAAAATTGGTCAGTGATTGGCCAATCATAATTGAAAGTGTGTAGGAGGCTTTAGGAGAAAAAGTGAAATAAAGTCTGGTACACACTTTCAATCATGATTGGCCAATCTCTGATCAATTTTACCACATCTATGTAGTGTGAAAGTGTGTACCAGGCTTAAAGAGAACCTGTAACAAAAGAAAAAATCCCCTGGGGGGTACTCACCTCTGGAGGGGAAAGCCTCAGGGTCCCAATGAGGCTTCCCCCTCCCCTGTAGCTGCAGGCAGTCCAGCGCTGGCTCCCCCGAAGCCTCCAGCAATCCTCCTCCGACAAGCCTGTCAAGGGATGATTTATTTACCTTCCCTGGCTCCAGCGGGGGCGCTATTGTGGCTGTCAGCACGGAGATAGGTGGAAATAGCCGATCTCCATCGGGTCCGCTCTACTGTGCAGGAGCAGGAGACTAGCGTCTGCGCAGTAGAGCGGACCGACAGCGATTGGCTATTTCCGCCTATCTCTGAGCGGAGAGCCGATACGGCGCCTGCGCTGGAGCCGGGAAGGTAAATATTTACATCCCCGCTGTTCAGAGGGGCACAGCGAGACCGCCGTGGGACTGATGAGGACGGGGAAGCCTCGATAGGGTCCAGAGGCTTCCCCCTACTGAGGTGAGTACCCCCAGGGGAACTTTGTTTAGTTACAGGTCTTCTTTAAAGAAAACCTGTACTGAAAAAAAACTCCCCTGGGGGGTACTCACCTCGGTAGGGGGAAGCCTCTGGACCCTATCGAGGCTTCCCCCGTCCTCCTGTGTCCCACGGTGGTCTTGCTGTAGCCCCCGGAATGTACAGGCGGCAAATCCGACAGCCGATCGCCGCCATTCCGGGAGGATTTTCGCTGCCGCCGTGGGACCGAGGAGGACGGGGGAAGCCTCAATAGGATCCGGAGGCTTCCCCCACCCGAGGTGAGTACCCCCCAGGGGAGTTTTTTCATTACAGATTTTCTTTAAGGGCTAATGAAGCTTGAAAAAGATTGTTTGGGGAATTCTTGGTTTTGTTAAGCAGGTGTATATGATGTATTTTCAATCAGAGTCTGCAGTATCTCAGATAATTAGCAGATTTGGATTTTGAATGGCATATATTAAAGTGGACTTGAACTCTTGCACAGGACAGAAGGAAAACAGAAATGCACCCTGCATGTATTTAGAGAGTTTAGCCTGTTTAATTCCCCCTCATATGTGACTAATCACAAATTGTAATGTGATCTCTTAGCTGTGTCAGCTGACTGCCATGGCAGATATGGCAGATAAACTCATTTGAAAGCACAGGATGTTAATATGTCTGCTTCCATGAAAGCAGGAAGTATACACACTGCAGATTTATTGCAGGATTTGTATCAGCTGTAACAAATAAATGTTTTTCTTTACAGGACCACTGTCACAAAAAAGAGGCAGTTAAAATCTGGCAGAAACGACAGGTTTTGGGCCGGTCCATCTCCTCATAGGGAATTTCATAGTTTTCTTTGTTTTCAACAGCATTTTATGAACAGCAGTTTAACTGCTAAAATAGTAAGATACCAGCCGGCCTCCCTACTCACTTGCACACTATTTTGTCAGTGACTTTGCAACTGCCTCCATATAACTCTTCCTTCACTTGTCCTTTTAAAAAACAACTGAAGGAAGAGGGCTTTGAAGGCTGCCATATTTATTTACTTTTTAAGCAATGCCAGTTGCCTGGATGTGTCCTGCTGATATTCTGCCTCTAATACTTTTAGCCATAGACCCTGAACAAGCATGCAGCAGATCAGGTGTTTCTGATATCATTGTCAGATCTGACTGGATTAGCTGTATTTGGCTGCAGTAGTGTCTGAATAATACCAGAAACATGCTTGTTTTGGTGTTATTCAGACACTACTGCAATCAAATACACCAGCAGGCTGCCAGGCAACTGGTATTGTTTTAAAGAGAACCCGAGGTGGGTTTGAAAAATATTATCTGCATACAGAGGCTGGATCTGCCTATACAGCCCAGCCTCTGTTGCTATCCCAAACCCCCCTAAGGTCCCCCTGCACTCTGCAATTACTCATAAATCACAGCCGTGCTGTGAGGCTGTTTTTATCTCTATAGTGTCAGTCTGCTGCTCTCCCCGCCTCCTGCAGAACTCCAGTCCCCGCCTGCATCCCTTCCCTCCCTGCTGATTGGAGGGAAGGGACGGGGGCAGGGACCGGAGCTATGCAGGAGGCGGGGGAGCAGCTGAGACTGACACTACAGATGTAAACACAACCTCACAGCACGGCTGTGATTTATGAGGGATTGCAGAGTGCAGGGGGACCTTAGGGGGGTTTGGGATAGCAACTGAGGCTGGGCTGTATAGGCAGATCCAGCCTCTGTATGCAGATAACATTCTTTAAACACACCTCGGGTTCTCTTTAAAGGAAATAAATATGGCAGCACCCATATTCTTCTCCCTTCAGTTGTCCTTTAAGCATTCCCACAGTGACTTTGCTGTGTGCTGGCCTGTTGTCAATATGTGCCTTCAGTTTTGCTCTCCAGCATGTAATAGACACTCCTGTCTGCATAATGAGTTGCTGCAGGTGATGGGCAGAGCGTGGCAGAGAGGAGCAGCCAGCAATCAGAACTGTGCCACATCCATTGCTTCTGCTTATTACCCTGATTACTGAACACTAAACATCAATTTGCCTTCTTAAAACAGAAGAGCTTTGTAATTATTCATCTTTATGTGAGGTGAGCAAGACACATCTCCCATGATGCATCACTGGTGAATAGGACAATCATGACTTCATGTTCCTGAAAGGCCGAGACACATCCAGAACCACTGCAGTGCACAGTGTGCCCGTGTGGTGTACTAATTGTACAGAGACATACTTATTATTATTATTGTTATTTAGTGTGACATCTTCTGCAGCACTTTACAGAGTACATAGTCGTGTCACTGACTGTCTTCAGAGGAGCTCATACTCTAATGATTACTATAGTTATTAGATTACTTACATTCCTACTTTACCCTTATTGTTATTATTTATTTTATTTTAAGTATTTGTATAGCGCCGACATATTACGCAGTGCTGAACAGATTATATATTGTCTTGTCACTAACTGTCCCTCAGAGGGGCTCACAATCTAATCCCTACCATAGTCATATGTCTATATCGTGTAGTGCACGTATCATAGTCTAGGGCAGTGATGGCTAACCTTGGCACTCCAGCTGTGGTGGAACTACAAGTCCCATGAGGCATTGCAATACTCTGAAAGCTCTAAGCATAACTCGGGGAGGCAGAGGCATGATGGGATTTGTAGTTTTGTCACAGCTGGAGTGCCAAGGTTAGCCATCACTGGTCTAGGGCCAATTTAGGGTGAAGCCAATTAACTTATCTGTATGTTTTTGGGATGTTTGAGGAAACCGGAGTACCCGGAGGAAACCCACACAGACGCAGGGAGAACATACAAACTCCTTGCAGATGTTGCCCTAGCTGGGATTCGAACCAGAGACCCAGCGCTGCAAGGCGAGAGCGCTAACCACTACGTCACCCTGCTGCCCTACCCTTAGCTCCAACTGTCCCTCTTTGGGAGCCGTGTCCCTCTTTCCTCCTCATTTGTCCCTCTTTCAGGACTTTGTCCCTCTTTCTATGTAAATATATATATTTCTCTACTAAAAATGTGTTTGTCTCTAAACTTTATTCCCATCCTTTAAATTGATAAATTACTAATTTTAAAATTTTAATATGAAGGAAAATGAATCAGGATAGAGAGGACCAGTGTGGTTTGAATTATAAAACCACATATTTTTCTTATGAAATCTTTATGATATGCGTGACTAGGGGTGTGGCTTAAGTGTCCCTCTTTCTCATCTCAAAAAGTTGGGAGGTATGCTTTACCAATTGAGCAGGTCAGCCCTACATCTTGCAGCAATGTCCGATCCATACATGCGACCAGTTTCGGCCTAAAATTTGGCTGCATAACTGTTCAGAGTCTATGGCTAAAACTATTAGAGGCAGAGGATCAGCAGGACAGCCAGGCAACTGGTGTAGCTTAAAAGGAAATAAATATGGCAGCCTCCACATCAGTGACATGACTATGTACTCTTGTTTCAGTTGTCCTTTAAAGTTACAGGTTTGCTTTAGGGATTAGATTGTAAGCTCTTCTGAGGCCATTCGGGTGATTCACTCAGTAACTGTGCTGCAGAAGACTTTAGTGCTACTTAAATACATAATATATGGTAGGGATTAGATTTTGACGTTCTGTCTGGACAGTCAGTGACATGACTATGAACTCTGTAAAGTGCTGCAGCGGATCTCAGTACTATGTAAATGCCTAAAAGTACGTACACAGGTCCAACTTTTTCGAACAACTTGTTGTCCGACTTGTCGTTTGAACGACAAGTTGGACGTGTGTACGCACTGCCGAGTGACTGATAACAGCTGGTTTGCCTGATCAGCTTAGTGGATCCGTTGGACCAACTGTCTTTCAAACGACTGTAAAGCCGGCCATACACTAGCCGATTACCCGCCATTCGACAGCAGATTCGATCACTGGAATCGAATCTGCCGTCACATCGTTCACGCTAAACTTCAAACTATTTCGTCCCGAAATAGATTAATCGCTCCGTGCGGGAAATTACCGTCGATCGCCCGCGGGTAGGGAGCACGTCGCTAGCGGCGTACGGTCGATGCATGTATACATTACCTGAAGCCTGGTCCCGGGCATCTTCTCCGCATCACCTCCCGGCTGGCATTTTCTCCGCATCACGGCAGGCATCCGGCGGCATCCGTGTATAACTTCCTGTGTCACTGCAGTGACAGCGGAAGTACAAATAGAGGGCGCTCTATTTGAACTTCTGCTGTCACTGGAGTGACAGAAAGTTATACGCGGATGCCGGATGTCGTGATGCGGAAGGTGGTGGGAGAAGATGCCAGCCGGGAGCTGATGCGGAGAAGATGTCCGGGACCAGGCTTCAGGTAATGTATGCGGGGGGGCAGGCGACAGCGGCAGCTCAGCAGATGGTGAATTGGTTTCAGGCTGAAATCGATTCACAATCTGTTTGCAGTAAAGGCAGCCATACGATCCCTCTCTGATCAGATTCGATCAGAGAGGGATCTATCTGTTGGTCGAATCTGATGGCAAATCGACCAGTGTATGGCTACCGTTAGGTCCGTACATGTGTACAAATGACTTTTAGTCATTTGTCCAACTAATAGACGTTCAAACAAGTCGTTTGATGAGTCATTTAATTTAGTCCATTGTTGTATCCAGTCCATTGTCCATTATCAAGTTGGTTAAACGACATGTAAACTAGCATATCGGCTGCTTTGTTGGTCAGTGTACATGACGTCTGAACGACTTCAAACAACCAGTTTACACAGCAGTCAGGCGTAAAGTTGGACGTGTGTACGCACCTTAATTTTATATAACATTGCAAACTGACCTTGCAATAATAAATTGCCATAGTGGTAAATTTATATATAAACAAGACTTTTGATAAAGTAGAAGCAGTAGAGTATTGTACTGTGTTAACCATAAGTAAATTCAAGGAGTTTTGAATCAGGATGATACCATTTATTGGCTAACTTAGAGATGAATAAACCGTAACCTTTCCACTAATAATAAGCCTTGGTCGGACTTGCAGGAATAAAGGCTTGCAGGAATAAAGGTTTATTCATCTCCAAGTTAACCAATAAATGGTATTATCCTGATTCTAAACTCCTAGGAAAGTAATGATGTATGATTGGAAGAAAATAAAAAAGCCATGAAGGAGTCTGATGACTAATTATAGAACTGAAGAGCAGCCCAGCCCTGGAACATGGATGTGTGTCTGGCTGCCTGTCTGCCAGGTGTGTTATGCAGATAGTGTGGCCTCGCCCTTCCTAGAGACGGAGGGAGAAGCTGTTGTTATGTGTACAGTGAGCTCTTAGGAAACGCTGGGCGTAGCACGGCTCTCTACATCAGCTGACAGAGAACACAGCACTGGAGGGGAACCCCACCAATCAGGATCAGCACCTAAACCTGCAGAGCCACCTGACACCACACTCAGCTGACAGTACGCCTTCTCCTAATCATAAACTATTCACATAAATCAGTAGATTAGACAGAGAGGTCCAGTTTACTATTGTTGTATTCTCTGTGTAGAAACGACAAGCTGATCAGGAGGTTCATCCATCTCTGATGCACCCGCTAGGTGGCACTCAGCACAGGCAGCCATTAAATTAAAACTAATAAGCTATATACTTATCTCGGGACATCCTTCAGAGGTTTTCCCCTTCGTCCTCCGCCAGGTCGTTCCACAAAGCTTGTGGCCGCACTGAGCTTGTGCAGTAGCACGGACCCGCTCGGGCTTAGGTGGAAAAGCCAAGGCCGATCAGGTCCGTGCTACTTGTGCAGATGGCTTGCACGTGTGCAGTAGCATAGGCCTGACCAGGTTTTGCTTTTTCTGCTGATGCCCAATTAGGTTCGTGCTACTGCACATGCGCGGACAACGTTGGAATGGCTAGGTGGAGTATGATAGGGGAGGCCTCTAGATTAAAGGGGAACTTCAGCCTAAACAAACATACTGTCATCAAGTTACATTAGTTATGTTAATTACAATAGATAGGTAATATAATCTCTTACCCACCCTGTTTTAAAAGAACAGGCAAATGTTTGTGATTCATGGGGGCTGCCATCTTTGTCATAGGGGCAGCCATCTTTTTGGTTGAAAGGAGGTGACAAGGAGCAGGAGACACAGTTCCAACTGTCTTGTGTCCTGATTACCCCTCCCAGCTGCACACGCTAGGCTTCAAATGTCAAATTCAAAATGTAAAAAAAAAAAAAAATTGCACCAAAACAGCAGAACGATAAAAACAAAATCAGAAATCCCATCATGCTTTGCACAGCATCAGGGGGAAAAAGCCCGGGCAGTTTTCTTTTGTGCAGGTAAAAATGAGGTTTGTATAAGAGAAACAAAGTTCTGATGCTGTGAAACTGAAGAAACACAAAGCCTTTTCAGTGCTGCTGAGTCGATTTTTAGTCTGGAGGTTCACTTTAACCAGTCTCTTCCCTCTATTCAGGTGAGTATCCATTTAGGGCACCTTTTTCTCCTACAGGTACACTAAATTGCACCCCAATCCCTGCTGACAACTTTAATTGTGTGTGTGTACATACCTTTAGAGGTCAGAATTTTATTTCCCTTCAGCAAACACTGAACTGATAAGAAAGCACCCTTCTGTGACTGTAAGGGCCCTTTTCCACCTGCAGTCGCTAGCGTTCACGCTGAACGCTAGCGATTGCTGAATCGCAAAACCGGCGATTCCCCGACGTTTTGCGGCCGCGATTTTGCTATGCTATGCACTGCATAGCAAAATCGCGGCAAATATCGCTCCGCCGCGCGTTCGCGTAAAAAAACGAATCGCGGTAGTGGAAATGACCTACCGCGATTCCTATGTTAAAAAGCAAACCGTAGCGATTGTAAAATCGCTAGCGGTTCGCGACTTTGCGATTCAGCCAGCGCAAACGCGCTGGTGGAAAAGGGCCCTAAAGACAGATTTTTGTCATCACACTCATTCATGTTTGTCTAAAACCTAGCACCGGTGCAGCTGTCCTGTGACATTGCTGATAGTTTTTCTGCAATCACTAAATGAGTGCGACTGTCACTTGTTATCCTCTCCCCTTTCCATATTACAGGACGAGCTGCACAGTTGTCGCTGAGAGGTATGTCTGTAAAGTGCACATTCTGAAAACTGTCAACCTATTTAAAGGACCACTGTTGCAGAAATCGTAACATTTAAAATACTTGTAAACACATAAAATAAGAAGTCCATTTCTTCCTGAGTAAAATGAGTCATAAATTACTTTTCTCCTATGTTGCTGTAACTTACAGTAAGTAGTAGAATTCTGAGGTTACCGACAGATTTTGGACTAGCCCATCTTCTCATAGGGGGGTGTTCTCAGGGTTTTCTTTATTTTTAAAAGCACTTAGTGAATGGCAATTCAATTGCTCTGTCCAACTGCCAAAAAAAGTGTGCAGTGAGCAGGGAGGCTGGCCAGCATCTTTATATAAATCTTTTTCAGGAAGTGTCTTTATAAAGAATAAAGGCCATGCTGATATTACTGCCTTGATAAAGTCAGGCATGTGGTATAACAGAGGCGCCAAGTAGAGTAAAATTAGTTCTGAAAAAATGGCCAGACAACAGGCAGGTTACTTCAAGTTTAAAGTAACATTTTATTATGAGCTCCAAAAGTGCAACGCGTTTCACGGGTAACAGTCCTGCTTCTTCAGGCAAACAATTTGTGGAGGGAGCAAAGTCGGGTCAAGAGCCAGATATAGCGCCTCTGTAGACCCGACTTTGCTCCCTCCAAAAATTGTTTGCCTGAAGAAGCGGGACTGTTACCCGTGAAACGCGTTGCACTTTTGGAGCTCATAATAAATGTTACTTTAAACTTGAAGTAACCTGCCCGTTGTCTGGCCATTTTTTCAGAAGGGAGGTGAGTCCACCCACTTCCCCCTTTTTAACAATTTTAACAAATTTTACTCTCTTTGGCGCCTCTGTTGTTATACCACATAATTGTTGAGTCCACCCCGGGTGGAGGGGTGTATCCCCATCTCCTTCTATCTACAGAGAGCGACTTCTTAACCCTGAGTGGGGTCAGGTTACAATTCTCCCCGCCTGCTTATCCAGTGGTTGCCTTGGAGGCGACCCGTCCTTGTGAGTATAACCATTGTGTGTGTTTGCATCAGACATCACCTCATTAACATACTACACCATATCGGGCTCTCGGTTCTCCCCCTTTCTTTCCAGCTTGATAAAGTCAGGGTACTTTTACCTCTGAAACTGACTAACTGAAAATATGTCCTCAAATATATTGTTGGTATGCATGTTGCAGACACCCTTTTAACTCTTTATTTTTTTGCCTTTCAGAACCACAATGCAAGCTGGGATTTTCAAGGTTTGCCTTGTGGTCATCACGGCCATCGTCAACCACCCGCTTCTCTTCCCAAACAATGGCTCCACTGTCCCCGAAGAAGTGATTGCTCAAAAGCTAAAGGAAAGAGAGGAAAATCTAAAGCTTCAGCAGTTGGAACTCGAGCAGCTTCTCTCTCACTCGGAGACGACCCAAGAAGACGAAACCAATGCCGACAGCAAGACAACAGAGGACGGGTCCTTGTGGGACTTCTGGAGTGTCATGTCCATGATCATCTTCCTGATGATTGAGGTGTGGCGGCAGGATTTTCTAGATTCCAACAATTCTCATGAACCACCAAAAGAAGAGGATGACCTTGCATTCATCGGAAGCAGCTGCCATGGTGCTCCGTTTCCAAGCAAGGCAAAGTTGGCCATATTTCATGATCAGTACATTCGAACAACTACCAATGATGTGGCTCGTACTAAAGAGTTTGTAGAAGGTTTTGCTGACGACTTGTTGGAGGCTCTAAGGAGTGTCTGTAACCGTGATACTGATATGGAAGTTGAAGACAGCATCTGCATTGGAAGTATGTATGAAAACTGGAGAGTCAACAAGCCGTTGATCTGTGATTTGATTGTACCGTTTGCTCCTCCGGAACCCTACCATTTTCGCTGCCAACCTCCCATTGCCCCCAACCAGCAAAATTATGGTGAAATTCATGTCCGTGGACCCGATGACGAATCAGGTTGTGTCTGTGACAAGAAGAAACTTGGAGAAGATATGCTCTGCCTTCTACACAACCCCAACAACAAGAAGAAAGTAATCAAAGATGTCAATTTACTGTGTGCCAAGAACAGCAACCACCTGGCCACCGACCAGGTCATGAAATGGTTCCAGAGGTCTATAACCAAGGCCTGGGGCAGGATATCCCACAAGTATGAATTTGAACTCACTTTCAGCCATTTGGACTCTCCTGGAGCTTTGAGAGTCAAATTCAAATCTGGGAAAGTCATCAGCTTCAATATTAGTCCAGTGGTTCAGTATGAAGACTCTGATCTCTACTTTATTTCTCATTTCCCCAATAACAATGGGTCAGAAGAAGCATCTTCCAGCATTTACTGGAACTTGTCTTTTGCAGTGTATGAGAGAAGGTTTCTTAAGGAGTTTGCTAAAAGCTTACCAGACAGTTCATGCCACCTTAGTTGCCTACAGATTATGACTTTTCTTCATTCCAAACAGAGTCACCTAACTGGTCCTAGTGGCCTCACAAGTTATCACCTAAAGACTGTTCTCTTGCACCTTCTGCTCACCCGGGCCTGCTATGATTGGTGCAACGTCATGCTGGAGGAGAGGTTGCGGGACATGTTCAAGCACCTGGAAAAATGTCTGCTGGAGAAAAAGCTCCAACACTTTATGATTGGAAATCCCAAACTTCCGAACTCTGTCAACATCCCGGAACACTTCCGCCTAGTGGAACCTCTCAATCTCTTTCGATCTTTTGTCCTCAACAGAGACCTTTACCAGAAAACATTGTCCATGTTTTATGAGATGTTGAAGAATGCTTCAGTTGTCATCAATGAGTACAGTTTTCACCTTCCTGGAGGGACACCCAACAAGAACAGTTTTCACCTTCCTGGAGGGACAGCCAACAAGAACAGTTTTCACCTTCCTGGAGGGACATCCATCAAGAACTCCCATTAGCAACGACAGGTTCCTCAACCTGAATTTAATTTGTACAAACCACCCCGCAAAGGGTTTCAGTTGTTACAGATATAGAACTAAATGCTGAGCTGGAATAATGGGGGTTACTATTGGCCAGGCCAATTCAATTCTTCCGTTTCCACAGAGGACAGACTTTGTTTTCTGATTTTCTCCGGTGAAAATATTTGCCATAAAATGCTTGGTTTTATTTATATGTTCTTACAGCTGCTGTTTATACAAAATATTGTTCTGTAGTTTATAATGAAAACTCGTAATCCACTCAAACTCAGGTCATTTAAACTATAACTCAATCGATGTGTTGTAAAAGTACCTGTGCCTTCTGATCTCTTTCCAGATACATTTTATTTCAGTTGTTCGGTACCTGAAAAAGTGATATCTGAAGTTGTCCCATGGTTTCCTGAGGCTTGGAAGTCTTCCATTGTATGTGCATCTGCTGCACATGATATATACACTGCCGCCCGGTAACAAGAAATTTGGTCGCCAGTGAATTTTGGGCAACCATGGAATTTTGGGAGCAGCCAGAGAGGCCCACATGAATTGACTGTTAGGGAATGGGGAGATGTGAGTGTCGAAGGCGGGAAAATTTCCTCTTATAGACGCAATTAGTGTGGGTGCCTATGGCAGCGACCAAACCTCCCTGATATATCAAAAGGCTTGCAGTGGGGGGAAGCATTAAAGGACTGATCCTAACAATTAAAAAAAAAAATCTACTTACCCAGTCCCAGGGCATTCTTTGGCCCCTGGCAGCTGATATGTCCCTCGCCGCCAATCCGGTGTCCCGGGATCCCCTACGTTTCAAATGCCGACCTTGCCAGGCCTGCGCGCTCACGTGGCCTCGAGGGCTCTGTGATCGCAGGGGCTCTCTGAAGCTTCGGGTAACTAGAGTTAACAAGACCTGGGTAAGTAGATCTTCTTTTTTTTTTTCCTAATTGCTCGGATGTGTCCTTTAAGGTTAGGCACAGGTGGGTGGTCAGTTAGGGTTAGTTATCAACAACAACAACAACAACAAATAACATTTGTAAAGCGCTTTTCTCCCGTGGGACTCAAAGCGCATAAGCATGGCTCCGACCATCGTGGTACAGAGGAAGAATTTTATAAATCTGGAAATGCCAGGCTAAACAGGTGGCTTTTCAGTCTGGATTTGAATAGCTCCAGGGATGGTGCTGTCTTTACTGGGTGTGGTAGGGAGTTCCAAAGAGTAGGGGCAGCATGACAGAAGGCTCTGTCTCCAGATTTTTTGAGGTGCACTCTGGGAGTGACCAAGTTTATAGAACTTGCTGATCTGAGGTTGTGAGAGGTGTGGTGCAGCTTCAGCAAGTCCTTCATGTATCCAGGGCCCAGATTGTGCAGGGATTTGAATGTCAGCAGTCCAATCTTGAAGAGTATTCTCCATTCTACTGGTAGCCAGTGCAGTGAGCGAAGGATCGGTGTAATGTGACAGTGGCGAGGCTGGTTTGTTAGCAATCTGGCAGCAGCATTCTGCACTAATTGCAGGCGACGCAGGTCCTTTTTGGGGAGGCCAGCATAAAGGGCATTGCAGTAGTCCAGCCGTGATGTGATGAAGGCGTGGACTAGGGTTTGAAGATCCTCTGGGGGAATCAGATGTTTAATCTTTGCAATGTTCTTCAGATGAAAGAAGGAAGATTTAACTACAGATGAAATTTGGTTTCTGAAACTCAATTCCCCATCGATTAGTACGCCAAGGCTGCGCACAAGGTTGGAGCTGTTTATGTCTGAATTCCCAATCCTGATTGGTGTTGCTTTAGGATAGAGCTGTTTTGATGGCGAGCACTGGCTTTGGACAAACAGGACCTCAGGTTTGTCAGCATTCAGTTTCAACCAGTTATCATTCATCCATGCCTGAAGCTCAGCTAAGCAAGAGCTTATTTTTGGGGTAGGGTCTGTTCCACCAGGTTTGAAGGACAGGTATAGCTGTGTGTCATCGGCGTAGCAGTGGTACGTCAGGCCATGTCGTTGGATAAGTGTACCGATTGGCAACATGTAGATTGCAAACAGCAGAGGGGATAGGATTGATCCTTGTGGCACTCCGAATTGTAGAGGTGCAGGTTTGGACATTATAGGTCCTAGGGATACTCTCTGTGTTCTGTCAGTCAGGAATGATCTGAACCACTGGAGGACTGATCCACTGATGCCACAGTACTCCTGCAGTCTGTTAAGCAGGATTTTATGGTCAACTGTATCAAAAGCAGCTGAGAGATCCAACAGGATTAGGATGGAGCATTCCCCTCTGTCCCTTGCCATGAGCAGATCGTTGCAGACTTGGATGAGGGCTGTTTCACAGCTGTGGTGTTTCTTAAAGCCAGATTGTAGAGGGTCCAGGATGTTGTTTACTGACAGCCTGGTTTCAAGTTGCAGATAGACAGCCTTTTCAATAACTTTACCTAAGAAGGGGAGGTTGGAGACAGGTCTGTAGCTGCTCATAGCATCTGGATCCATGGAAGGTTTTTTAAGAGGGGGCTTGATGATTCCTTCTTTTAGAGAGGTAGGAAACCTCCCTGCTTGCAGAGAGCAATTTACTATTTTGTGAAATGCTGGACCAAGCAGGTCAGGGCATTTCAGCATATGTTTAGTTGGTCCAGGGTCCAGGTCGCAGGTTGTCTGGCGGAGACGACAGAGGATGTCTGAGATCTCTTCCTCACTAATACTTTTGAAGTCAGTCCAGGGTGTTAGGTTGTTTTTGCAGCTATTTCCATTAGTTGCATGAGTCTTGGGTGCTGTGGACTGAATGAGAGACCGAATAGAAGATACTTTTTCAGCAAAGTAGCAAGCAAATTTCTCACATAGCTCCTTTGAGGGAGTTATAGTGGGTTTTAGACAGGATGGATTACATATCAACTGTGCGGAATAGTTGGGCTGGTCTGTTGGCGGCCTTTGCGATCTCCTGTGATAGGTAGGAGGATTTTTTCTTGGTGATCGCATTTTGGTAGCTTTCCAGGTGAGAGACAAGGGTGTGTTTATCTTTTGAATTCTGAGATTTTCGCCACTTCCTTTCTAGTCTGCGCACTTCTTTCTTTATGTCCTTTAGTGAGCTGTCAAACCACCGTGCATGGTGAAGTGGTGTAGACCGTTTAATGCGAACTGGAGCAAGGGCGTCATAGGCAGATGACACTGCATGGTTGTATATCAGGACCATGGAGTCTGGGTCTGCGCAATGATTGGTTAATGCGTCGAAGTTGAGGATATTAGATGGCTGGGGGGTGGGGGGTTGGTAAAGATTATGGCAACCTACATATTCCTGTCACTTTTCACAGTTGTCCTTTAAGTGAGAGCAGCCATCTAATATAAGTGTCCTGTGAATCTCTGCTATTCCTTCAGTGCAGTGATTAATGGGAAACCTTATTTCAACCTGCTTAATAATAATAATACCAACAAGTTAAGCCTAGGTATTAAGAAAGCTTCACAGAATAACCGCCTGCATGAAAAAAGGGCGCCAGGAAAAAAGGGCCCGGCTGGATAACGAAATGGCGCCGGTGCGCTGGATAACGAAATCTGGTTAACGATAAATTCCATTGTTAAAACACACAGGAAATAATAACGAAAATATATTAACGTTAAAAATAGTTACGCAATTCAACAATACAGCTTAACCCAACCCTACTCTCACACAGAACCCTCCCCTGGTGGTGCCTAAAACTAACCACTCCCCTTGTGGTGCCTAAACCCTCTCCCCCGATGGTGCCTAACCCTAACCACCCCCTCTGGTGTTGCCTAAAACTAACCGTTGCCTGGGTGGTGCCTAGCCCTAACCGCTCCCTCTGCAGAAACCCCCCTTTTCACATAGAAACGATAATATCTTTGATAACATAAAATCTGTACATACAAGCGAAATCCTACCTAATAAAAGCTAACTGTCGCTGCGTCCAGCAGTTTTGTCCCTGTGTCCCAGGATTTTTGTTACTGTGGACAGCTGGGACCAGGGAGCTGGACGGCAAGCGAGGTGGGCGGGTGCGGGCGAGTTAGGTGGGTGGGTGCGGGCGAGCGAGGTTTGCAGGTGCGGCCGAGCGAGGTGGGCGGGTGCGTCGGGCACACGCTCGGCGCGCGGTTGCGTGCGCACGCACGCACACTGGCGGTGACGGCCGTAGACCTAGAACCCGTTATTAAACAGGTTGGATCTACTAGTAATATGATAAAATGTTCTAATGTTGTTAGCGATATCTATCATGGCGCCCTTTTCTCGCCGTATTAACAATAATTGCATTAAATTCTATGGCAGCGCCCTTTTCGTCTAGCCTCAGCCGGCGCCCTTTTTTCCTGCTACCGAATAACCAGGAAGGTAAAGCTTTGATTTCCTGTGACAGGTAATTTTATGAGATCTATAGACTCGCCAGCTTACCGATCAACAATACCGAATTTCACCCAAACACAGCTCGTTGCAGCATCAGCATACATCTGATTGATTTGTTTGATTTCCGTTTAGCCCAGAGCCCTGCTTCACGTTTTATACATCAAGCAGGTGGTTACGGCGCTTTAGTGCCAAAACTGGGCTCCACTGTAGCAGTAGCAGTAATGCGGAATTTGGGGTTCCAGCAATCGCTAGACCCCGAATTACATCTCCCTTTGAGTCGCTACGACTCGTGGGGGAATAGTATTTAATACTAATACGTATTCCTATACATAACCAATGGTTTTTAGTGGGTTAAATGACTTTTTTTTTATATATCTTTCAACCAATATTTTTAAAAACAAAAGATGTTTTTTAGGCCCTGTTCATATTATGTGCGTGTGGAAAACGTGCAGAACGCATGTAGTAAACGCACTGGAAAAACGCATGCGTTTGTACGCGTTTTTGTAATGCGTTTGTATGCGTTTTTTCCTTATGCGTTTTTGATCATACCTGGAAGAGTCCTACACTTCCGACGAGAAACGCACCTCCGAATACGCATACAAAAACGCATGCCATGCGTTTTTAGTGCGCGCCCATTGACTTTCATTATAATGCGTTTCTGTGCGCGACGCACAGAAATGCATCCAACTATGCGTTTCTGCCACGCATACGTTTGCCACGCGTATATGTGAACGAGGGCCATACCTTTGCATTGATTTTTCTGGCCCTCGCAAAACGCACACAAAACGCGTACCTTAAAAACGGACACAAACGCGTGCAGTGTGAACGGGGCCTAAGGCTTTTTAACACTGTCCGTGCCAATGTTAAAAAGATTTAGTTCTGAATGATACTATGTTAAAGTGCCCATTAATCATACAATTTAGCAAACTATCAAAATTCTGATCGATCAGATCGGATAGTATTGATGGTGCGAATCGACAACAAATCAATCAATTTATTGATCGTTTCTATGATTTGTTTTTTTATAATTGAATTTAAAATTGGGATTGGTTAACATCTATATACCATTTATGGGCCTGATCGATCGTTTCCCTACCATTACAATTTTTGTATCGAAAGGTTGATCGTAGGGATGATCAACAACATGTAAATCATTTCTCCTAACATTCAAATTTTGTGTAAGTTATATGCAGTTTGAACTTGGACCAATAAAAAATGACAGGAAGTTATTTTGATTGGTCCAAGTTTAAGCTGCATGTAATGAACATTCAAATTTCATGTAAGGAGAAATTATTTGCGTCACAGATCATCCCTAGTCCATTTTTCACTAAAATTGTATTGTTAATGGAAACATTTAAGATTTGCCTTCTGTTTATTGGGATATATTATTTAAACAACTTGTAACTTTCTCTGCAAAAACTGAAGGAAGGGAGGAAATTGCCCAGAGTTGCACTAAACTGCAGTCACTCTCTCTACTCTATTTTCTCCACCTGTCAAGACTGCTAACAGCTGTTGACCTGTCACTGCACAGAACTGATAGCTGAGTGCATAGAGAGAATGGCTGTTAGATGTCTTATCAGGTGACAGAGACCAAGTGAAGAAAGGGATTCTTGTCAGAAGCCGTCCAGACATAGGGGAACCTGTGCGTTATTCTGACAATGTTTCATACAGGGTATATTGTGGACTTCTGCTGCTGCTACATAAATGGTTATAGGGAAGAAAACTGTCAGAATTTTCTCTGGTATTTTCCTTTAAAGCACACCTGAAATGAGGAATATGGAAGCTGCCATATTTATTTCCTTTTAAACAAAACACTTTGCCTGTCTGTCCTGGACTGGTATTGCTTAAAAGGAAATATATATGGCAGCCCTAAAATCTATTGCGTTTCAGTTGTCCTTTTACCTTCTTGAGGACCGCAGTCGTAAACCTTCCTAAAGACCAGGCCAATTTTAACTAAAATGGCCACTGCAGCTTTAAGGCCAAGCTGCAGGGCTGCCCAACACCGCACACGAGTGATTCCCCCCCTCCCTCCCTTTTCCCCCCACCAACAGAGCTCTCTGTTGGTCGGGTCTGATCGCCCCCCAGGTGTTTGTTTTTAATAAATATTTATTTGTGTGTGTTTTTTAAACAAAATGTACATTTTTTTCCCCCCTTATTCCCCTCCCTCCCTCCCTCCCTGCAGGTAGCCAATCCTGGCAATCGGCTGTCATAGGCTTCAGCCTATGAGAGCCGATCGCTCTCTTGTCCCCTAGGGGGACAGCCGTGTGACACGCAGCACTGTACTATGTGTGAAGACGGCGGATTCGCCATCTAACAGTCTCCCGGAGGCGGAGCTCCGCCCCCCAAGCAGGAGATGCAAACAGAGCCCCAGGACTTGACGCCACTTGGCGTTAGGCGGTCCTGGGGCTGCCGCCGCGGCCACGCCCATTGGCGTTAGCTGGTCGGCAGGTAGTTAAGCAATACCAGTTGCCTGGCAGTTCTGCTGATCTCTGGCTACAGTAGCGTCTGAATCACACACCTGAAATGAGCTGTCGCTGACTCTGGGAGAGGAGGATGTACAATCATGCATTGCTCTATAAATTGCCCCGCCTACCCCTCTGCTGTGCACAGACCGCAATACAATTTGTTACATGATTTGTAAGCTAATTTGTTTATTACAATAAATATTTTTCATGTTTGTTGAATAAGATGTTTTTGTAGCTGTCATTTTCGGATTTTTTTAGTTTGTTTTTTTACTAATTCAAAGAGCTTATTTAGAGTTTTGCAGAAAAAGCTGCGTTTAGCCACACCTCCTTTGCCTTCTAAGATTCCCTATTGGTCCTTTTAAAGGAACCCTGAGCAGTCAAAAAAAAAATGAATAAAAATGAAACTGGTACTTACCTGGGCTTCCTCCAGCCCACCTTAGGCCGTGAGGTCCCCCAGCGTCCTCTTGGCTCCTTTTCCGGTTACTGGCGACTTTCGGGCTGAAGGTCGGCAGGTTCTTCCTGAACGGAGACGCTCCACGTCACCACGCCAGTCACTACGCGTCATTGCGCTGGCTGCCGTGACAGTCCTGCGCATGCACGGTTTTCTAACTCTGAACCGCACATGCGCAGGACTGTCACGCCGGCCGGGGCGATGACGCGTAGCAATTGTCACGATGACGTGGAGCGTCTCCATTCAGGAAGAACCTGCCGACCTTCAGCCCGAAAGTCGCCAGTAACAGAGCCACCAGCTGGACTGGGAGAGGAGCCAGGAGAACGCCGGGGGACCTTGTGGCCTATGGTGGGCTGGAGGAAGCCCCAGCTAAGTACCAGTTTTTATTTTTTGACTGCTTAGGGTCCCTTTAACCACTTTCTTGTTTGAGGCAGTATACCTACGTCCTGCCGGACTTCAGTTTCTGCCTAGGGACGTAGATATTAGTCTCCCCGCTTGTGATCCCGCGCAAGTTCTTGTAGATGCACAATAGTACAGAGATCTTTGAATGGAAACACAGTTCCTATTCACCGATCTAAGTGCCTGTGTCAATCACACCAGCGTCATTGACAAAAGAGGAAGTAACGCATATACGCATTACTTCCTTTGTGTACTATTCAGTACACAAGAGGAAGAAACTGGGGGGAGGGGGGGGGCATCTAGTGGCCAAATTGTAAAATGACACCTCCATACATTTATGTATTAAGAAAATACATACATTTCCTCTTACCATTTACTTCCCCAAATATCCTGTAGTTGCCGAAATTTTTTTTTTATATATAAAAGAAAATGACATTTAAAAAAAAATACATGAGTGTATATAAGTGTTATTTTTGCAAATAAGGGCTTGTAATTAGTGACAGATGCGAAACTGAAAAAATACACCTTTATTTTCAAATAAAATATTGTCACCATACATTGGTCTAGGGACATAATTTAAACGTTGTAATAACCGGGACAAATGGGCAAATAAAATGTGTGGGTTTTCCACAGTAGAATGTTTTCATTTTAAAACTATAATGGCAGAAAACTGAGAAATAATATTTTTTTCCTTATTATTTCCCTTAAAATGCATTTAGAATAAAATTATTCTTAGCAAAATGTACCAACCAAAGAAAGATTAATTTTTGGTGAAAAAAAAAACAAAAATATAGATCATTTTGAGATAAGTAGCTATAAAGGTGTTAGCGAATAATTGGGGGGAGAGCTGACAGGTGAAAATTGCTCTGGTCCAGAATGGGAAAAACCCTTAGTAGGGAAATGGTTAAATCCCAAATGCAGGCAAAAAAAATAACATAACACGGAACAGCTAAAAGAGCTGCGTACAAATTTGGGCGCCCACTATGCAAACTGTGGCTACAAATAGGGGGCTTGCAACTACTACATGGTGCAGACCTCCAGACTTCTGACACCAGTGATTAATGGCAGCTTAAAGGACAACTGTGACGAGAACGATATGGAGGCTGCCATATTTATTCCCTTTTAGGCAATACCAGTTGCCTGGCTGTCCTGCTCATCCTCTGCCTCAAAATACTTTTAGCCATAGATCCTGAACAAGCATGCAGCAGATCAGGTGTTTCTGACATTGTCAGATCTGACAAGAATAGCTGCATGCTTGTTTTTGATGTTCTTTAAACACTACTGCAGCCAAATAGACCAGCAGGGCTGCCATGCAACTGGCATTGTTTGCAAGGAAATAAATATGGCAGCCTCCATATTCTCCTCACTTCAGTTGTCCTTTAATATCCTACAGTAGTGTCAGACTTGCTGTTTGTCAAATTACAAAGCATGCTGGGAGTTGAGTATCTAAGGGTGGTTTCCTATGAGTTGAAGCTCAGCAGTTCCACCCAGAGGACAGTGCTGTGACTGACAATATGCAGCAGTCTAAAGAAGGCACACAGGTCCTTCTGGCTTGTCTGCCCTCCTCCATGGCAACATTTGAATGAAGTACAGCAGAACAGTGGTCATGTGAGCAGATTAGTAACTGATAAATACAGATAGCATTTAAATCAAGAACAGAAGTACTGTGATCACTGAGCGGATTAGTAATTGATTAATACAGGTATGTGGCTGCATTATTATGAATCGAAAAGCAGAAGAAGCAAAGTCCACCACAATACCTTGCTGGTGCAATAATTCCTCATGAACAGCAATGAACAGAACTGCATCCGGTGCTGTGGCCACTAGCCAGAGATGGATTAAGGTGAAATCGGGCCTTAGGCAAGTTACAACTTTGGACCCATCCTTAATGGCCAACTGGCCCGGCCCTAGGCATCTGGCTGTAGCAGTGGGCTGGTGTGTGCTATGGGCTCTGTTGCCTTCATGCATTATTATAACTGAATGTTGCTGAAATAGACTAAGGACTGGGTGAGGGCATTAAATGCCATTAAGGCAAGGGAGGATGGGAAGGGTAGATTGGGCCGGGAATCCCTGGTGTCTCATATTTCGGTAATACCAAAGGAGGGGAAAGATCTGGCATCCTGCGCGGGATATAGGCCCATATCTTTATTAAATATAGATTTAAAGGTGCTAGCAAAAATCTTAGCAAATAGGATAAACCCAGTATTAAAGGAGCTGGTACACTTTGATCAGGTAGGCTTTATACAGGGGAGAGAGGCAAGGGATAATACTGTGAGGTCGGTGGACGTGATGCAGTGGATGGGATCCTCACCTGACCCTGTGGTCTTACTATCAACAGATGCGGAAAAGGCATTTGACAGGGTCAGGTGGGGATATATTAAGGTGGTGTTGGAGCATATAGGCTTGGGTGAAAATATGAGAGCCTGGATAGCATCCATGTATAGAGACTTAACGGCCAGAGTAAAAGTAAATGGAGTACTGTCCGGTCCCCTGGAAATAACAAATGGTACCCGGCAGGGTTGCCCGTTGTCCCCCCTGGTATTTGCCCTAACCCTGGAGCCATTCTTGAGAACAATTCGTAAAAATGTAGATATTACTGGGGTAAAAATAGGCGGGACAGAGCACAAGATCGCAGCATATGCGGACG
The DNA here is from genome assembly GCF_040937935.1 of Hyperolius riggenbachi. Lineage (NCBI taxonomy): Eukaryota > Metazoa > Chordata > Amphibia > Anura > Hyperoliidae > Hyperolius > Hyperolius riggenbachi. The sequence goes on from NC_090655.1 coordinate 43,479,018, forward strand.
ATTTGATGTTTTATCTGACAAATCCCAGAATAGCCCTGCCAAACTTAATGAAGGCATTTAGTGAATATGGGAAGATTGCAAATTTTAAGATTAATTGGGACAAATGCGAAGCGATGAGTATGGGGATGAAGGAGGAGGAGGTAGAACAACTGAAAATAAACTTTCCGTTTAGATGGGTGAAAGATTCCCTAAATTACCTAGGTATAAAATTGGCGAGAAATATGCAAGAGAATGTCAGTTTAAATTATTACCCCCTACTTAAAACACTGAAAAAAGATCTAGAAAGATGGGCTAAACTGAAACTCTCATGGTATGGAAGGATCAGCGTGCTTAAAATGAATATCATGCCGAGGCTGCTATATGTCTTCCAGGCCCTCCCTGTTCCCCTACCCAGAAGCTACTTGGATGAATTAAGGAGGATGTTTACAAAGTTTGTGTGGCAGAGCAGAAGGGCGAGGCTGAAATTTGCATTTATCTCACAGTCAAAAGATAAAGGGGGGTTAGCGGTACCGGACCCCATAAGATATTATCAGGCAGCTGTTTGTACTAGGGTGGTGGATTGGAATAGAAACGAAGCTTCCAAACAATGGGTCGGGTTGGAGAAGGAATTCCTGGAAGGGGAATTAAGGGATGCTCCCTGGCTCCCATATATAGTGGAGACATCTCGAATGCCAGGCTCCCTGGTAGAAAACACCCTGAAAATTTTTAAGAAGGTAAGTAGTAGGAGGGAGATGTCGGCGAGCCCCTCCCCTCTTATGCCATTGTTGGGAAATAGCAGATTCCCGCCGGGGTGTCGTAAAGGAAGCTACAGAGAATGGAGGAGGGGAAGAAGCCCACGGATCTGTTCAATGATCAGAAAAGGTAGATGGTTGGAGGAAGGGGAAATTGCAGAACAACTACAGGTGACGCAGATAGATAGGTGGAGCATGTACCAATTTAGACATTTCCTTCGTGCATTGGGCACGAGGGAAATACTGTCTAGGGAGTTGACTCAGTTTGAGAAGCTATGTATGATGGAGGGATCGACTAAGGGAACACTGGCAAAAATTTATAAAATTTTGGAGGAGGAGGAGGACCACACCTTAAAGTATAAACTAAAGTGGGAGGAGGATATAGGGAGGAAATGGAAGAGCGCCCAATGGGAAAGAATTGTGAGGATGACATACAAGGCCTCGATGTCCACAAGAATACAGGAATCTGGGTATAAGTTGGTAATGAGGTGGTATTATACGCCAGTTAGATTAAACAAGATGAATGGAGCAAGCCCGTTATGCTGGAGGTGTGGAAAAGAGAGAGGAGATCTAATGCACATCTGGTGGACATGTGAAGGCCTTGTGGGATACTGGGAGAAGGTAAAGAAATATATATGGGAACTGGCTGGAATACCAGCTCAGTCAGGCCCGGAGGTATATTTGCTACATTTGGTGGAAAAAGGGATTAAAGAATACAGAGGGTCTTTGGGGATGCACTTAATCAATGCCTCGCGAATCCTAATCGCGAGAAATTGGAAGTGCCAACAGGCCCCATCCATAAGGGAATGGTTTATAGAGATTGACCAAATTTACCAGATGGAAGAACTTTCATGTATTATTAAAGGAAAAGAAAACCGGGGGTGGGATAAATGGTTAGAATTCAGAGCAACAGAAGAGTATGAGAGGGGCAAAATATAGGGCTCAGAAGGGAATGGGAGGCGCGCCTATGGGCAGGGAGACATAGGCCCTGGCTCACCGGTTTCTGTGTCCGAGTGGCAGTCGGAGGGGGAACACGGTTGAGTTTCAGGGCAGAGGCAATTTAGTACAAGTTTGGGTTGGAGTGAAGTGAAAGGCAGGTGGGCTTGGTGGGAACTTGTTCACTGTTCTGGGTGTGACTTATACTTCTGGGTGATGGTTCTAATCTTATACCAGGGTATGTTAGAGGGGGATGTAAATTGAGGATGGGGTAGGGGTTGTCCCCCCAAGAAGGGCGTATTGTTAGGAAGGAGGTGGGGCCAATGAGAAATGGTTTAGGAGTAGGTGAGCGAAGGAGAACTGGCCCGGGGACAGTGGAGGTGGGTCAGACTTGGGGAGGAGGGGGAGGGGGGTGGGGGGAGGGGCGGGGATATCCTCAGGAAGATATGTATAGGAAGTTGCACTGTTATTTCTCTTTCTTTTTGTATTGTAAGCTGTTTGGAAAATATTTATTATTGGAAAAATAAAGGAAAAAAAAAAAAGAATAAAAAAAAAAAAGAAATAGACTAAGGACCTGTCAAGATACATAAATATGGTTTTCGCACCTCTCATTATGTCTAATCTAGTGTCTAATCCTGTGTAGGACAGAGTTTACAAGTTGATTTGAGCACTTGTCCCCATGTTTTTCCTAACCCTAGAGCCTAGTACACACATCCAATTTTGATTGGTCAATAATTGGCCAATTTTACCTCCATGTAGTATGAGCACTTGCCCACACAATATGTTTATAGCATCCTAAATCCATTGGCTCTCTTACTACACACATGTGGTAAAATTGGCCAATCAAAATTGGATGTTTGTACTAGGCTTAAAGGACTTATGAGGCCAAAATGTTGAATACCTATTGTATTTTATCATCCTTGGGGGATGAGATCCGCGCCCCCGGTTTATTCCGCCGTGTCTCTTTTATAACTTCCAGGCTCCGGTGAGGTCCCGACCCAATCCCTCGGCTTCAGCTGCCCCAATTAAGATGGCTGCCAGGTCCTGCCGCACCTGTGCAGTTCTCATAGCCGCGAGCCTGGAAGTTATAAAAGAGACATGGCGGAATTAACCGGGGGGCGCGGATGGCGTCCCCTAAGGATGATAAAATACAATAGGTATTTAACTTTTTTTATTGTTTTAGCCTCGTAAATCCTTTAAGGCTAGGTTCACAGTGGTCCGTTGCATAATGCATGTGTCACAATGACTGTGAACTGCAGTGGAGACTGGCCACGGACTTTACTACAAAGCCTGCATGCAGCGAGTTAGAATAACACAATCTGTTACAGCTCAGTACTGTGAACAGCCCCATAGAATTGTATAGACAGTGAGTTGTCATGCAGAATTATTCTCCAATGCAACTGAGCACTGTGAACTGGCCCTAACTGATCGGTCCTAACCCTGACTTCCACCATAGCCGGTATTTACATGGGCGCCAATGACAGCGCCCAAACTTCCTCCGAACTAGGGCACACGAATTTCCCTTCCTGACACCTAACCCTGACCTGGCCCCTCCATCATATAACCTATTATGACACCTACCCCCAATGCAGGGTCGGTTTAAGGGGCTTCGGGGCCCTGGGGCAAACTAAATCGGGGGCCCCCTGCCCAAACATCCCTCCGCGGCAATGACCTCTCCCCTCTGTGAGACAAGCCGCAGCAGTGATTAACCTGTCCCGGCAGGCGGTTACACAGTCCAGACTCTCTTTCCTGGATCGAGATGGCGGCATACAGATGGGTTAGGCCACGCCCCCTGACCCCAATAGAACAGCACATATTATAAATTTAAAGAACCCGCCCCCTCCAGCCATTCTTTTTTAACTGTCCTCGAATGGACGGCACATTTTTTTCCTTGGTGTAGATAATTCTATTTTACTTATTTTTAAAGCGCCTTTTTTTTGTTTGTTTTTTTCCTTCCTACCTGTATTTTGGCGTGATTGGACGGGTTCAGCCTCTCCCGTCTATGCGGCGCATTGCGGCCTCTAAACGGGGCTTAAATATGCGGAGGAAAAAGTCGCCTTGTCCGCATTCCCTGTTGGCAGCCGGCGCTGTGGTGTTACAGCGAACCGGCGTATAGTGTAGGCGTAATCTCGCGGGATTTGCCGAGGTTAGCGCTGATTGGGCAGAGGATCACCTGACTCTCAGGGAACCCGGAAGAGGAGCTTAAAGCCGGGGCAAAGTGCTCGGAACGCCAGAGCGGGTGGCAGCTGATCCTGCACGCTGCGGTACCGCTCTGGCCATCATCCTTCCCATCTCTGTCTGTTCCTGCGGAGGCGATCCAGGACAACTATCCTCGCTGACACATTGATCTTCAGGTATACAGAGAAAACGTTAGAATTACCAGCTGAACAGGTAATATGTTGGATGCTTTTCTGACTATATATCTATATGATTATAGGATGGAAGAACACAGGAAGGGCCCTTCAGTTCCCCAGGAGAGGTACTGGGTGACTATGTGTCACTCTATTTCTCACATGGGTGTTTTTTAATATGTTTAGTGCCACAGGGTTGTAATGGGATTTAAAGTAAAAGAGTGCTATCTCTCATCATATTGGTCGGATTTTTTAGTGGAACATATCTTTTTTCTATGTCTCCACAGTCCGCATGAGGGAGAGAGTGGACAAGAGGTGTCTAAACGTCACCAGTCCGCAAGAGGGGTGCAATCTCGGTCATCCTCAAGACCTGGGAGAAACCAATCTTCTTATGATGCAGGATCATCTAGAAGAAAGTCACCTGAGAGGAGAGAAAGATCCAAAGATAGACGATCGCCAGAAAGGCGCGCATCTAAAAGACACTCTCCATCTAGGAGACGTTCTCCCTCTAGGAAGCGTTCTCCAGGAAGATACTACAGCAGTAGAAATTATAGATCAGACAGAAGCAGATCTCCCAGACACAGACGTGATTCTAGGAAAAGATCTCCTAATAGGAGATATTCTCCACGTTATGATTACTTTAGACATTATTCTGATAGAAGATCTTATAGCCCTCATAGAAGGCAAAGATCTCCAGTACCTATGCCTATGGAGGATCAAAGATACTCCCAACCGGCAAAATCCTTGTGTTGGTCCTGTGCTCAGCCAGCACTCCCTGACAAAATGGTGTGTGAGGCATGTTTTGCGGAATTGGGAAGAGACAAAGAAGCGGATAACCAGCAAGTAATGTCTCTGATCCAGCAGGCAGTACAGGAAACTTTTGACAAGATGGCTGTGTCTCAACAGGCTACGTCAGCTCCTCAGCCTCAGGCAGATGAGGCTGCATCCATGTCAGGTCTTCCTCCAGTGGGGTTTGATTTTGCTTTAATTCCAGCATTTGTGTCAGCCATTAAGTCAGCAATTGGCTGGGAAGCTGATAAAGAGATGGAACAGGAGCCGGATAAATATTATCCACATTTAAACAAACAGGCAAACAATTTTCCCATGATGAAAGTTATTAAGGACATATTTATTAAGGAATGGAGTAAAGTGGAACAAAAACCGTCTTTATCAAACAGATTTGTGAAACTGTATCCCTTTAGTAGTGAAGATGCGAAAATAATGGATTGTGCACCTGTAGTTGACGCTTCCATCATGAGGCTGGCGCGGCATGTTACTTTGCCTATGGACGATGCCGTATCTTTCTCTAATCCATTGGATAGGAAAGTAGACAATGACATTAAAAAAGCCTTTCTTGCAGCAGGAGCAGCATGTAAACCGGCAGTAGCCTTGACCTCTTTAGCGAAAGCAATTAAGATTTGGGTGGAAAACATAGAGATAGCCCTTCAGTCCGGCACGGACAGACAGGAGATTGTTAAAGCACTAGACGAATTGAAACTGGCTGGTGACTTTGTAGGAGAAGCAGCAATTGACACCATAAGATCTTCAGCTAGGGCAATGTTACATAATGTAACAGCCAAGAGGGCACTGTGGCTGAAGCCTTGGTCTGCCGACCAATCTTCAAGAAACAATTGGTGCAGAATACCGTTCGATGGCGAGCACCTGTTCGGTAAAGAAATGGATGGAGCGATAGCCAAGGTCACCGGTGGAAAATCCGGATTATTGCCACAGGATAAAAAGACTAGAGCTTTTCGTCAACAACCAAATAAGATACAATACTCAGGAAGATATCAACAAGCAAGATCTTACAAACCTGGGAAACAGTTTAACAGGAATTGGAGGGGTACCCAATCGTCCTTTCTTAAGTCAGGAAAGTCCAAGCCTAATTCAGGAACTAACCAAGGCCAGAAGACTTTCTGAAGGTACGACCACCCAGAACAGTCAGGTGGGAGCAAGACTGCGCTCCTTCTTGGATGTTTGGGTGGAAACGATAAAAGACGAATGGGTAGTGAAGACGTTAAGAAAAGGTCATTCTTGGAAATTCAAGCATTCTCCACCCAGGACAAGGTTTGTAGAAACGAAGCTGGCAAACAACATTCTGAAACGTCAGACGTTATTAGATTATGTGGACGCCTTAGTCCAAGCCAATGCAGTTATCAAGGTTCCGCGGCAAGAGGAATTCAGAGGAATTTACTCTCCACTCTTCTTGGTGCCCAAAAGTTCCGGAGGTTGGCGTCCTGTTCTAGACCTAAAGTTTCTCAACAAATATATAAAAATTCGTCACTTCAAGATGGAATCTCTTCAAACCATAATAAAGGTGGTGAGAAAGAACGATTGGATGTCGACAATCGATCTTGCAGACGCTTATCTTCATATTCCAATACGTCAAACTTTTCAGAAATACCTCCGGTTCTCAGTAAACAATCAACACTGGCAGTTTCAGAGTTTGCCTTTCGGCCTCTCAACAGCCCCAAGGACATTTACGGAAGTGTTGTTACCAGTAATAGCATTTTTGAGGCAGAAGGGGATAAGAATATTCCACTACCTGGACGATGTTTTGCTAGTCAATCAGAATCGTTCACTTCTTCTACAGCATCAGCAAATTCTATTGTCAGAGCTTCAAGCTTTGGGGTGGCTAGTGAATCTACAGAAGAGTCAATTGTCACCTTCTCAAGATCTAGTTTTTCTGGGAGCAAGGTTCATAACCAACCAGAACAAAGTCTGTCTTCCATTACGAAAGGTAATATCAATTCAGGAGAACATCAGGACAGTCCTGTCCCAGAGATACTTATCTGCAAGAGAATGTCTCAGCCTGCTGGGAACCCTATCATCCACAATTCCCATGGTGAAGTGGGCACACTGGAATCTGAGACAGTTCCAAATCTTTTTTCTGAAGCAATGGAACAAAAAGTCAATGTCGCAGCAGATGATATTACCATTAAGGGTCAGAAACTCATTGATCTGGTGGACTCAGGAGGAGCACCTGAAAAACGGTTACCAGCTGTTACAAGACAGTCCAGTGGTGGTGACTACGGACGCCAGTCTAGTAGGATGGGGAGCCCATTGCAAAGGTCTTCAAGTACAGGACAAGTGGAGGATACTGCAGGCTGGAGTCCCCTCAAACATAATAGAACTGAGAGCAGCATACTTAGCCTTAAGGGCATTTCAGCATGTGATCAGGGGAAAACATGTAATCCTTCAGATAGACAACACAACAGCAGTAGCTTACATCAGGAGGCAAGGAGGGACAAGAAGTCAAACCTTACTGCAGGAAACAAGCCATATAATGACTTGGGCACAGAAGAATTTATCAACCTTAACAGCAGTATATCTTCCAGGAATCCAGAATTCTTTGGCAGATTATCTCAGCAGGCAATTTGTGAGTCCTCACGAATGGGCATTGAACACTCAAGTTTTCCAGTCGATTGTCCAGAAATGGGGTCCTCCTTAGGTAGATATGTTTGCCCCCCCAAACTACACGCAGTTACCAGTTTACTTCTCCCGCTACCACAATCGGACAGCGGCAGGAGTGGATTGTCTGACATTACCTTGGAAGTTCACCCTAGGATATGCATTTCCTCCATTTCCTCTAATAATGAGGTTTCTTCAAAGACTGACCTTAGAGTCAAACATGATCATCCTTATTGTGCCAGACCCAGGAGACCGTGGTTTCCAATGTTAATGGAGATGAGTATAGAACGGCCAGTCAAGCTCCCACAGATACCGGATCTGCTGACGCAGGGAGAACAACTATACCCCAATGTCAACAGCCTCAATTTGACGGCCTGGAAATTGAAAGGCGGAAGTATCTAACGTTAGGATGTTCAGAAGAAGTAACTGCTACCTTACTGATGGCTAGGAAAAAAACAACCAATGCCACATACCACAGAATATGGGATAGATTTGCTAGCTTTGCAGCAACCAATAACTTTAACATCTTAACTCCAAAATTACAAGAGGTGCTAAGTTTTCTTCAATCAGGTGTGGATAAAAACTTGAGCTTGTCAGCAATCAAAGTACAAATTTCAGCTCTTTCTGCTTTGACTAGTGTTAGATGGGCTCAGGATCCTATAGTTATTCAGTTTGTACAGGCTGTTCAGAAACTAAGGCCTCCAAGAAAGCCTTTTTTCCCCCAGTGGGACCTCTGTGTAGTATTAGACGTCCTATCAAATGCACCCTTTTCATCCGGTTGAGTCTGCATCCGTATGGGACATTACATTGAAGGCAATATTTTTGGTGGCAATTTCATCGGCAAAAAGAGTGTCTGACCTACAATCGCTTGGTTGTACGGAAAATCTTCTGCAATTCTTCCCGGACAGGGTGGTTATTAGGCCAGTAATTCAACACATACCAAAAGTGTCTTCATCTTTTCATATTAATCAGGAGCTTACCTGACCAACGTTTCATGAAGGTCAAGACAATCATCCATTAGATGTAGGAAGAAGTATCAAGGCTTATTTGGACATTACACAATCTTTCAGATATTCTGATCATTTATTTGTTAATATTCAGGGTGCTAGGAAAGGTGAATGTGTAACAGCCCGAACAATAGCAAGTTGGCTGGTTAAAATTATCCAAATAAGTTACAAAAATAAAGGCTTGCAAGTGCCTAGAGAAATACATGCCCATTCAACAAGAGGGATGGCAGCCTCTTGGGCATCCTTTGCAAAGGTCTCAGTGGACACTATATGCAGGGCTGCTAGTTGGTCCTCCTCTAATACTTTTCTAAAACATTATCATGTGAACCCTGCATGTCTTACTTCCTTAAGTTTTGGTGAAGCTGTATTGTCGGCAGTGGATAAATAAATTGTGTGTTTATGCATTTCCCACCCTCTTTGTCTGATTTTGTATATCCCATCTGTATGCCGCCATCTCGATCCAGGAAACCGGAAAATTGTATACTTACCTTCGGTAATTTTCCTTTCCTGGATCAGAAGATGGCGGCATACGAATTCCACCCTCTGGTCCATTCGAGGACTGATTTTCAAGAGAATGGCTGGAGGGGGCGGGTTCTTTAAATTTATAATATGTGCTGTCCTATTGGGGTCAGGGGGCGTGGCCTAACCCATCTGTATGCCGCCATCTTCTGATCCAGGAAAGGAAAATTACCGAAGGTAAGTATACAATTTTCCGGTTTCTGCGCTGTCTTCTTCCTTCTCTAAGACCCGGCACGTGTTATGCGTAAACACACGCCAGGTCTTAGAGAAGGAGGAGGACTGCGTTGAAAGAGTGTCTGGACTGTGTAACCCGCTGGAACAAGTTAATTACTGCTGTCGCTTTTCACGCAAGGATCTCAGGGAGCAGTGCGAGTGGGAGGAGCAGGCAGAATTTAGTAGGGTCGGTGCCACGGGGCCCCTGCAGAGGTCGGGGGCCCTGGGGCAATTGCCCCCTTTGCCTCTATGGCAGCGCCAGCCCTGCCCCAATGTTCTCAAAATTATATACTCATTCCTGAAAGCTAACCGTAACCGCTTCTACCTGCGTAATAAGGGCCTTTTTCCACTACCCTGCGATTTGCGATTTGATTCTGATCACAAATCGCAAGGTACATTAAACTAATGGAAACTGCAGCAGCAATTTCCATTAGTGCGATCCGATTGCGATGCGATTTTAGTCAAAACGCGATCGTCGTCCTGCCGCGTTTTGGATGCGATTGAGCTTTGCTATACTGAGTATAGTAGCTCAATCGCAATCGCATGGTGGAAATTGAAACGCGATTGCAATCGCGATCGTAATCGCAATTGCGATCGCATTTCATAGTGGAAAAGAGCCCTAACTCTACTACTCATTCCTAATAGCCTAAGTATTCACCTCTAAAGAACATGCACTTCCTTATCTGTCTTAGCCTAGATTGCTCAAGTTTTAGTTCTGTATCTCACCACAAGGTGGAGCCACTTTTGCACAGAGAAGCACTAGGTTACATGACATGAGGTACGCTTCACCAATACAGTGGCTTAGTCCCAGTGCCTATAATAATCAAATGACTCAGACCACAAAACCAGCTCTCCGAGCACAGCCAGAGGTGTAAGCAGAGGAAAGGAAATGGCTTACTAATAATAACCACTACTCACATATAGAAGTGATCATTACCACTACCGCACCAAGAAAGAGCCCAATTTAACACCAGGAGGAGTGCCCTATGTGGCACCTCAGATGCAGGGTCCCCGGTACAGTCACTTCCACCACATCCTCTATTGCTGCACCGATAGCTGGCTGGCTTTCCGTGGCAGTTGCTGATGCAATTTGCATGCAGTTTGGAAATGACCCGATTAACATCAGCACTGTGATTTGATTGGCTCATTTTCAAGCCGTGTGCAATCTGCAGCAAATCCACAATGAACTTGGTTGGTAAAATAGCATCTCAGTGTTCATCTCCGTTTCTCAGACTCTGCACCCTACACTTAGGGCTCGATTCAGTAAAGTGTGATAACTCAGTTATCATGTGTAAAGGCTTTGCACGTGCAACGTATCATTATCACGTGCTAAGTATCATTATCACGTGAAGTCACTGCAGATCACGCGAATGGAATGTAGATCATGAATTATTACTGTATACAGTACATAAAGCGGCGCGCGTTAATCTTTGCACGCATCGTATTACATTAACTCACATGTTAATGTAAGCACCATTGCTGATTTCATTACCAAACTCTCTTCTGATCGTGAGAAACGCCGTTGTTTTCAATGGCTTTCCGCACTTAGCGCGTGAAGCGTAATGCCGTTCGAGCGATAAAACTTAACATGCGAATGGTGGAAACTGTTCAGGTGCACAATGCTTTACACACGTTTGCAAGCAGCAAAACCTTTACACGTGATAACTGAGGTATCACGCTTTAGTGAATCAAGCCCATTGTGCACGTGAAGAGTTTCCACCATTTGTGTGTTAAGTTTTATTGCGCCAACGGCGTTGCGCTTCACACGCTAAGTGCGGAATGCCATTGAAAACTACGGCGCGCCGCTTTATGTACTGTATACAGTAATAATTCATGATCTACATTCCGTTCACGTGATCTGCAGTGACTTCACGTGATAATGATACTCAGCACGTGATAATGGTACTTAGCACGTGATAATGATACTTAGCACGTGATAATGATACTTAGCACGTAATAATGATACTTAGCACGTGATAATGATACTTAGGACGTGATAATGATACTTGGCACATGATAATGATACTTGGCACGTGATAATGATACTTAGCATGTAATAATGATACTTAGCACGTGATAATGATACTTAGTACGTAATAATGATACTTAGCACGTGATAATGATACTTAGCACGTAATAATGATATTTAGCACGTAATAATGATACTAAGCACGTGATAATGATACTTGGCACATGATAATGATACTTGGCACATGATAATGATACTTAGCATGTAATAATGATACTTAGCACGTGATAATGATACTTAGCACATAATAATGATACTTAGCACGTGATAATGATACTTGGCACATGATAATGATACTTGGCACGTGATAATGATACTTAGCACGTCATAATGATACTTAGCACGTGATAATAATAATTGGCACATGATAATGATACTTAGCACGTGATAATAATACTTAGCACGTAATAATGATACTTAGCACGTGATAATAATACTTGGCACGTGATAATGATACTTAGCATGTGATAAGGATACTTGGCAAGTGATAATGATACTTAGCATGTGATAATGATACTTAGCATGTGATAATGATACTTAGCACGTGATAATGATACTTAGCACGTGATAATGGTACTTAGCACGTAATAATGATACTTAGCATGTGATAATGATACTTAGCACGTGATAATGACACTTGATATCACATACAAAGCGGCACGTGATATCACATACAAAGCGGCTTATCACTATCGGGCTAAGTGTTAGCACGCTTTAGTAAATCGAGCCCTTAGTGTTTTTTGAAACGTGGTAGACAGAACGATTCTTCGAACGATGAGTTCCCTTCCTCAGGTATCATCACGTGTCAGGAGGACAACTGAGCATTCTGCACAATGATATTTATTTAGCCAATAAAAGGTATTGCTGACAGTGCCTATAAAATGCCACACACCACTTCTGCATGTGAGCGGCATGCTGCTGGTGCCCCACTCTCCAGTCATGCTTTCTCTCACACAGAAGCAGTGACTCAGCCTGACTGTTGTGATGGGTGACTCTTAGCTTTAGCATGGCTCAGGATGAAATAAGCAGAACGTTAGAACATATAAATCAAACTCCGGCCTACAGGCCAAAACTGCCCACCCCCCAGAGCCATCAAATGTGCCCCCCCTCCCCCTAATTTGTGTTATGTTTGGCCCACTCTAAACCACCAGGGAAGCTATATTGGAGGTGAAGCCCTAGAACATCAGGGAAGCTACACGGGGGAGGGAGGGGGGAAGCACTAGACACCAGGGAACTGAATAGGGGAGGGAGGAGGGCCATTAGGCACCAGGGAACTGAATAGGGGAGGGGGAAAGCACTAGACACCAGGTAACTGTATAGGCTGTATAGAGGAGGGAAGGGGTCACTAGACACCATGGAACTGTGTAGGGGAGGGAGAGGGCCATTAGACCCAAGGGAACTGTATAGGGGAGGAAGGAGGGTCACTAGGCACCAGTTAGGGTTGCCAGGTGTCCGGTTTTAGACCGGACAGTCCGGTTTTTGGCCGCTGTGTCCTGTCCAAAAAGGCATGTTAAACTGGACAATTAAGATGTCCGGTTTTATGCCTTTTGCCACTTGCCGCCACCCGTCCGCCAGCGCTGCGCGACCGCTGATTCGCTGCCTGGCTGTCATTCAAAGGCACAGCCAGCCAGCTTACGCGGCGTAAGTTACGCCAGCTTAAGTACCGCCCCCGAGCCCGCGCTTCCCGACGTTGCTACGGCAATGCCAACGCTACGTTGCCAACGCACGCATGAAGTGCGTCACTCACGTCATTTGCAATGCGATTCTGCATCTGCGAAGGAAGCAAGGTAAGGTCAGGAGTCTGGAGATATGGTGAGTGAGTGACCCATAATTCTCTGGTTGTATTTCCGCTCTTTGTGTGCATTGGCTCCGCTCTATCTCCCCTCCGTATAGTCTAGGCGTGACTTTCAATCTCGCCTGAGCCCGCTGCTTACTATACTTTACACTTGAATTCATACTATTGTACAACGCAATTTATACTGTTATACTGTTATATTTGTTATATTTGCTCAAAATGTGTACATACATGTATGCGCAGATTTATATTTTAACTTTATGCCTATGTATGTCCACTTTATTGTTCTCAATAAAAAATTTTGGTGGGAAAAAATAAATAAATTTTAAAACTTCCCGCAAGAAATCGACCACTTCACTGTGCAAAAACGCCATAAATGCATTGCATTATTTGCATAGTTTTCCAGTTTTGTAATAGTTTTCTGCTCTGTCTCTTATTATGTGCATTTACTGGTGAAAAGCGGTCTCTTATTATGTGCATTTACTGGTGAAAAGTGGTCTCTTATGTGCATGTACTGGTGAGGACAGTTAGTGACATGGCTATGTACTCTGTAATGTACTGCAGAAGATGTCAGTGCGATATAAATACTGTAAAAAACATTTTTTAAAAAGCCCATTGCTTAGCCCCACTCTACATAAAAGTGCGCTTCTGACTCCGCCCCTAACTCCACCCCCTGTCCGGTTTTCTCCATCAGCCGACCTGGCAACCCTAGCACCAGGGAACTATATAGGGGAAGGGAGAGGGTCACCTCACACCAGAGAACTGTATAGGGGAGGGAGGGAGGACCACTAGACACTGGGGAACTGTACAAAGGAGGGAGGGAACCATCAGAAACCAGGGAACTGTACAGGGGAGGGAGGTGGTCACTAGACATACCTTGTCACTCCTATGGCCTATATATCCCAGCCCCCTATACTGTCCCTTATATCCTCCATACCATTATGGACTGTATACCCCAATCCTCTATACCTTTCCCTAAAATCCCACTACCACCCCATCCCATGCTAATGTTTTGCTTTGGCAATGCTAAATCTATTTGGTTCTGCCAATAAAGCTTTTTTGGATTTGAACTTGGAACTGTATAGGGAAGGGAGGGTGGTCACTAGACCCCAGGGAACACTATAAGGGATGGAGTGGGTTCACTATACAATAGGGAACTGTATAGGCAAGGGTGGGGGCCATTAGACACCAGGGAACTGTATAGGGGAGGGAGGACTACTAAATAACAGGGAACTGTATAGGAGAGGGAAAAGGCATTAGTCACCAGGGAACTGTGTATGGAAGGGAGGGTGGTCCACGAGACACCAGGGAACTGTATAGGGGAGGGAAGAGGCATTAGTCACCAGGGACCTGTGTAGGGGAGGGAGGGGGGCCACTAGACACCAGGGAACTGTATAGGTGAAGGAGGAGGGGGCATTCAACACCAGGAGAGTTTATAAGGGAAGGAGGTGACCACAAGGCATAGAGGTTGGCCCAAGACATTTCCATTGTTCACTTTTGGCCCACTTTGCATATGAGTTCGACACCCCTGCATTAGAATGAGGAAATCTGTACGATATAGGCCGGAATTCCCCTTTAAGTTCAGATCACATGTTTTATCTACATCAGCATTGCATTCATTGTTCAGTCTGAAGCAGGAGAGGAAACATTGCAGAGGTTGCTGAGAAAACCAAGTTTGTTAGTCATCCACTGAAGTATGTTACTTATGAGACATTTTCACCACTCTGTACCACATGACCTCGTCACTCATCTACGCAGCTATCATATGTAAACTGTACTTGGATAGATCTAATATATTACACAGGGCATCCACATGACCACATCCTTCTGTTATTGTAAAATATACAGAGCCTGCCACATCTTCCACAGCACTGTACAGAGTACTTCGATCCATTCACATCACCGACTGGCCCTCACAGTCTCAGGCCCCCATCATTCATGTATTAATAGGGTGAGGCATCTGGAAAGGGTTAGTGTTAGGGGAGGACCCTGAACAGAGCTAAAACATGCCATACTGAACTTACCCCCCAGGTAAGTTCAGTATGGCATTTTTTCAGATCTCTTCCGGGTCACTTTAAGGTTAGGTGTGAGGTAGGGGTAAATATTAAGGAGGAGTTTAGGTGTGAGGAAGGGTTTAATATTGGGGGGGGGGGGGGGGGGATGGATCTGCCTATACAGCCAGCCTCTGTTGCTATCCCAAACCCCCCTAAGGTCTCCCTGCACTCTGCAATCCCTCATAAATCACAGCCACGCTGCTGACAAACAGCTTGTCAGAGCTGGCTGTGTTTATCTCTATAGTGTCAGTCTGCTGCTCTCCCCGCCTCCTGCAGAACTCCAGTCCCCGCCTGCATCCCTGCTGATTGGAGGGAAGGGACGGGGGGCAGGGACCAGAGCTATGCAGGAGGCGGGGGAGCAGCTGAGACTGACACTACAGATGTAAACACAGCCTCACAGCACAGCTGTGATTTATGAGGGATTGCAGAGTGCAGGGGGACCTTAGTGGGGTTTGGGATAGCAACAGAGGCTGGGCTGTATAGGCAGATCCAGCCTCTGTATGCAGATAACATTCTTTAAACACACCTCAGGTTCTCTTTAAGGAGGAGTTTAGGTGTGAGGAAGGGGTTAATATTGGGGGGGTTAGGTGTGAGGAAGGGGTTAATATTAAGGAGGAGTTTAGGTGTGAGGAAGGGGTTAATATTAAGGGGAGGTTACTGTTAGGTGTGAGGAAGGGGTTAATATTAACAGAGAGGTTAGGGTGAGCTGTAAGGAAGGATTCAATATTGGGGGGATGTTAGGTGTGAGGAACAGTTAAATATTGGGGGGGGGGGGGGGTAGAGCTAGGTGTGAGGAAGGGGTTAACCACTTAAGGACCAGGCCATTTTGCGCTGATCTGTGCAGCGTGGGCTCTCCAGCCCACAGCACAGATCAGGATTGAGGCAGGGCGACCAGACTTCCCCCCTTTTTCCCCCGCTAGGGGGATGTCCTGCTGGGGGGTCTGATCCCCGGCTATTTTCGTCTTGCGGGGGCTCCTCCGCAGTGATTTTCGGCCTCCCTGTCCTTCCTTCCCTCTCCTCTTTCCCTTGGGCAGCGCAGGACGGAGATCCATCCTGCGCCGCCTCTGACAGGCTTCAGCCTATCAGACTGCGGCGATCCCCGGCCAATCAGAGGCTTTCTTCCCCGCATGTTTACATTTCGCCTGCGAGCCGCGATCGGAGGCTCACAGACAGTTCACGGAGACACTGTCCGTGAACTGACATGGAGAGGCCGTTTCCATGTAAAACCACTTAACACCTAGGTCCGCTGATCGGCTGACCGCGGTTGTTAAGTGGTTAATATTAAGGGGGAGGTTAGGTTGAGGTGTAAGAAAGAGTTTAATATTGGGGGGAGGTTAGGTGTGTGAAAGGGGTTAATATTAAAGGGGAGTTTATTGTTATTTGTAAGGAAGGGGTTAATATTAAGAGGGAGGATAGAGTTAGGTGTGAGGAAGTGGTTAATATTGAGGGAGAGGTTAGGTGTGAGGAAGTGGTTAATATTGAGGGGGAGGTTAGGTGTGAGGAAGGGGTTAATATTGAGGGGGAGGTTAGGTGTGAGGAAGGGGTTAATATTGAGGGGGAGGCTAGGTGTGAGGAAGGGGTTAATATTGAGGGGGAGGTTAGGTGTGAGGAAGGGGTTAATATTGAGGGGGAGGCTAGGTGTGAGGAAGGGGTTAATATTGAGGGGGAGGTTAGGTGTGAGGAAGGGGTTAATATTGAGGGGGAGGTTAGGTGTGAGGAAGGGGTTAATATTGAGGGGGAGGTTAGGTGTGAGGAAGGGGTTAATATTGAGGGGGAGGTTAGGTGTGAGGAAGGGGTTAATATTGAGGGGGAGGTTAGGTGTGAGGAAGGGGTTAATATTGAGGGGGAGGTTAGGTGTGAGGAAGTGGTTAATATTGAGGGGGAGGTTAGGTGTGAGGAAGTGGTTAATATTGAGGGAGAGGTTAGGTGTGAGGAAGTGGTTAATATTGAGGGGGAGGTTAGGTGTGAGGAAGGGGTTAATATTGAGGGGGAGGTTAGGTGTGAGGAAGGGGTTAATATTGAGGGGGAGGTTAGGTGTGAGGAAGGGGTTAATATTGAGGGGGAGGTTAGGTGTGAGGAAGGGGTTAATATTGAGGGGGAGGTTAGGTGTGAGGAAGTGGTTAATATTGAGGGGGAGGTTAGGTGTGAGGAAGGGGTTAATATTGAGGGGGAGGTTAGGTGTGAGGAAGGGGTTAATATTGAGGGGGAGGTTAGGTGTGAGGAAGGGGTTAATATTGAGGGGGAGGTTAGGTGTGAGGAAGGGGTTAATATTGAGGGGGAGGCTAGGTGTGAGGAAGGGGTTAATATTGAGGGGGAGGTTAGGTGTGAGGAAGGGGTTAATATTGAGGGGGAGGCTAGGTGTGAGGAAGGGGTTAATATTGAGGGGGAGGCTAGGTGTGAGGAAGGGGTTAATATTGAGGGGGAGGTTAGGTGTGAGGAAGGGGTTAATATTGAGGGGGAGGCTAGGTGTGAGGAAGGGGTTAATATTGAGGGGGAGGTTAGGTGTGAGGAAGGGGTTAATATTGAGGGGGAGGTTAGGTGTGAGGAAGAGGTTAATATTGAGGGGGAGGCTAGGTGTGAGGAAGGGGTTAATATTGAGGGGGAGGTTAGGTGTGAGGAAGGGGTTAATATTGAGGGGGAAGTTAGGTGTGAGGAAGGGGTTAATATTGAGGGGGAGGTTAGGTGTGAGGAAGGGGTTAATATTGAGGGGGAGGTTAGGTGTGAGGAAGGGGTTAATATTGAGGGGGAGGTTAGGTGTGAGGAAGGGGTTAATATTGAGGGGGGGAGGTTAGGGTTGGGTGTCAGAATGAGATATGTGAGATATGATCAATGAGATGCTAATAATCACATCTTGCATGCAAGTTCCATGCAGTTTGAAATTGGGCCGATTACATGCACTCCCTGTGAGTTTTGATTGGCCCATTTCAAGTTGCATAAAATTTCCATACTGGCCCCATTCCCACCAGTAGTGATGCTGAGCAATCCTTACAGATGTGAAGTGCACCGCCTCTTCCTGGCCTGCAGGGGTCCCACCACCGACCAGAGATCCCTAGAGGCAGAAGAGTCCAGCAGGGGAGGGGGACAGCCGCTAGTGACAGGAGTGGTGGAGATGGGAACTCAGGAGAGCAGAGATCTGGTAATAAGTGTGGCAGTACAGAGCTGGGAACTTAGATGTCTAGAGATCTCGCCAGCAGAGTTCCCTAGAGATAGAGAACTGGCAGAGAGGAGGAGCTACACATAACACATGCTGCAGTGGACAGAGCTGGGAGCTCAGATGCACAGAGATCTCATCCCCATATTTCTAGAGAGAAGGGAGCAGCAGGTCGCAGAGCGGGGAATTATGGGAAGCAGTGATGTAACCTCTATAAGTCCCTAATAGAGGAATCTAGCAAGGGGAACGAGAGCCCCTGGAAATGAATGGCAGAGCTGTGCAGAGATCTCTTCACTGAAGTCTCTTGACGATAGAAGAATCCAACAGCGGCTGGGGGATCCCCTGGTATAAGGTGCCACAGGTGTGCAAAGCTGGGAACCCAGGACTGCAGAGCTCTCACCACCAGATCCCCTGAGAGATATATGGATCCAGTAGTGGGAGGAGAAAGCCTTTCATAATGGATGCAGCAGATGTGCAGCAGAGCTGGGTACCCAGGAAAGCAGAGATCTCACCGCCGCAGTTCCTAATAGATAGAAGAATCCTGTAGGAGGTTAATTTCTCTCCAGCCTCCAGCACAGATCATACTTTGGGGCAGAGTAACCCTTAAATCAGGTGCACACTGATTTTGCGGCTGGCGTGCAGCTGCGTTGCCGATGTGTATCCTGTTTGCACGGTTACGGTTTGCTGCACCTAAAAGCATTTGATAAGCCGCGGAGGATGTGGTCAGCCAATAGGAAGAGGCGTTGAGCTGTCACAGAAGGCTGGCGCTGTATAGCTGGGCGCTGTCACATGACCTGTCTCCTGTATCTGGCTCTCCTATTGTCTGCGGACACAAAGCAGCCGACAATGAATGGGAGCCGCGGGCAGATGGGAGGAGGAACGGCATGCAATATATTATCCTCAGTCCAGGCATGGATGTGTGTGTATATCCTATGACCATATTCACAGCACACCTGAAGTGAGAGAGATTTGGAGGCTGCCATATTGATTTCCTTTTAAACAATGCACATTGCCTGGCTGTCATCTGCCTCTATGGCTATTAGCCATAGACCCTGAAAAAGCATGCAGATTACATGTCTGGCTGAAGTTTGACTGGATTTTCCACATGCTTGTTTCAGGTGATAAAAGGAAATAAACATGGCAGCGAGGGGCTTATCTAGAAATCACTGGCCCCCCCTGCAAAACTTTGGATTCTTCCCCACCCCCTTTAAAAACAGATACTGGAAAAGCAAGCCAGGCAAGACATAAAAAAAACCATACAGCATAGATAGCCTGGTATAGGTGACCCTGCACAGGCAGCCTGGTATAGGTGCCCCCTGTATACGTAGCCTGGTATACAGTGGAGGAAATAATTATTTGACCCCTCACTGATTTTGTAAGTTTGTCCAATGACAAAGAAATGAAAAGTCTCAGAACAGTATCATTTCAATGGTAGGTTTATTTTAACAGTGGCAGATAGCACATCAAAAGGAAAATCGAAAAAAAAATAACCTTAAATAAAGGATAGCAACTGATTTGCATTTCATTGAGTGAAATAAGTTTTTGAACCCCTACCAACCATTAAGAGTTCTGGCTCTCACAGAGTGGTTAGACACTTCTACTCAATTAGTCACCCTCATTAAGGACACCTATCTTAACTAGTCACCTGTATAAAAGACACCTGTCCACAGAATCAATCAATCAAGCAGACTCCAAACTCTCCAACATGGGAAAGACCAAAGAGCTGTCCAAGGATGTCAGAGACAAAATTGTAGACCTGCACAAGGCTGGAATGGGCTACAAAACCATTAGCAAGAAGCTGGGAGAGAAGGTGACAACTGTTGGTGCGATTGTTCGAAAATGGAAGGAGCACAAAATGACCATCAATCGACCTCGCTCTGGGGCTCCACGCAAGATCTCACCTCGTTGGGTGTCAATGGTTCTGAGAAAGGTGAAAAAGCATCCTAGAACTACACGGGAGGAGTTAGTGAATGACCTCAAATTAGCAGGGACCACAGTCACCAAGAAAACCATTGGAAACACATTACACCGCAATGGATTAAAATCCTGCAGGGCTCGCAAGGTCCCCCTGCTCAAGAAGGCACATGTGCAGGCCCGTCTGAAGTTTGCCAATGAACACCTGAATGATTCTGTGAGTGACTGGGAGAAGGTGCTGTGGGCTGATGAGACCAAAATAGAGCTCTTTGGCATTAACTCAACTCGCTGTGTTTGGAGGAAGAAACATGCTGCCTATGACCCCCAAAACACCGTCCCCACCGTCAAGCATGGGGGTGGAAACATTTTGCTTTGGGGGTGTTTTTCTGCTAAGGGCACAG
Source organism: Hyperolius riggenbachi (assembly GCF_040937935.1). Taxonomy (NCBI): domain Eukaryota; kingdom Metazoa; phylum Chordata; class Amphibia; order Anura; family Hyperoliidae; genus Hyperolius; species Hyperolius riggenbachi. The sequence continues at coordinate 43,499,530 of NC_090655.1, forward strand.
GACAACTTAATCGCATTAACGGGAAAATGGACGGAGCCATGTATCGTGAAATCCTGAACGACAACCTCCTTCCCTCTGCCAGGAAACTGAAAATGGGTCGTGGATGGGTGTTCCAGCACGACAATGACCCAAAACATACAGCAAAGGCAACAAAGGAGTGGCTCAAGAAGAAGCACATTAAGGTCATGGAGTGGCCTAGTCAGTCTCCGGACCTTAATCCAATAGAAAACCTATGGAGGGAGCTCAAGCTCAGAGTTGCACAGAGACAGCCTCGAAACCTTAGGGATTTAGAGATGATCTGCAAAGAGGAGTGGACCAACATTCCTTCTAAAATGTGTGCAAACTTGGTCATCAATTACAAGAAACGTTTGACCTCTGTGCTTGCAAACAAGGGTTTTTCCACTAAGTATTAAGTCTTTTATTGTTAGAGGGATCAAAAATGTATTTCACTCAATGAAATGCAAATCAGTTGCTATCTTTTATTTAAGGTTATTTTTTCGATTTTCCTTTTGATGTGCTATCTGCCACGGTTAAAATAAACCTACCATTGAAATGATACTGTTCTGAGACTTTTCATTTCTTTGTCATTGGACAAACTTACAAAATCAGTGAGGGGTCAAATAATTATTTCCTCCACTGTAGGTGCCCCCTGTATACGTAGCCTGGTATAGGTTCCCTCTGTATACGTAGTCTGGTATAGGTGCCCCCTGTATACGTAGCCTGGTATAGGTGCCCCCTGTATACGTAGCCTGGTATAGGTGCCCCCTGTATACGTAGCCTGGTATAGGTGCCCCCTGTATACGTAGCCTGGTATAGGTGCCCGCAGTATAGGTAACCAGGTATAGGTGCCCCCAGTATAGGTAGCCTGGAGGGGGGAGCAGCAGGCGTACACAGCCGCAGGGAGAGGAGACCGACTCCCCACCTCCCCAACCTCGGCCCCCCTTCAGCATTCCCCCCTCCAGAAATTAAGAGCAGTGGGCAGGGAACACAGAACTACTCACCTCTTCCGGGTTCCATGTGATGGAGCTCTGGTCATCTTTGTTGCAGCGCCGCTCACTCTACCTCCTGAGTGAGCAGTGCTGCAACAGAGAAGACCAGAGCTCCATTGCATGAAACCTGTTCTGTGTTCCCTGCTCACTGCTCTTAATTTCTGGAGGGGGGAGCGTTGAAGGGGGGCCGAGGTTGGGGAGGGGGGGAGTCGGTCTCTTCTCCCTGCGGCTGTGTATGCCTGCTGCTCCCCCTCCAGGCTACCTATACTGCGGGCACCTATACCTGGTTACCTATACTGGGGGCACCTATATCTGGCTACCTATACCTGGCTACTGGGGGCACCTATAACAGGCTATGTATACAGGAGGCATTTGTACCAGACTACCTATATTGGAGCACCTATACCTGGCTACCTATACTGGCGGCACCTATACCAGGCTACCTATACAGGGGTGGGCCACCATTCTGCTCTCCATGCTGCAAGGGGGCGGAGCACAGAACAGAATGAGAAATTCACAGCTTGCTCCTATGCCAGTCTGTGCTGCACAAAGTGGCTGTCGGAGGGGTTCCTGATCTGGTACAAGTGACTGTAAGTAGTATTAACCCAAAAAAGCTCATTACCGTAGCTAAAATAAAAAGCCCTCTTACTAAAATGATATGCAAAACAGAAATTTGCCTTCTTAAAACAGAAGGTATTTGCGATTGTTCGGGTTGGACTGAGCATATGATACTCAGCAGTGATGCATTGTGGGACACCTCATATACTCCAACCTGAATAATCGCATATTCCTTCTGTTTTAAGAAGGCGAACTTCTGTTAAGCATCATAGTGGATCCGAGATAAAAACTTTTACTCATTGCACAATTGTGTTCCTTTCATATAGTTTATAGGGCATTCCTCAAGCCAAATACTTTTTTGTTTTGTTTTAATACTCTAATTCCCTATAAACTACACAAGCCTCACCCACAGGTTTTCAGAGTGCCTTGGCACTGTAGCAAGGGCTTATGGGAGCTCAGTCTGGGCAGGAGGAGGTTACTAGCCAGTGATTTCAGAGGCAGAGGGGAGAAGGAAAGGGGACTGCATTTACACACAGGCAAGCTGATAGCATCTCCAGCCCTCAGCCTGTGACAATGTGACAAACAGAACATGGCTGCCCTCATTGTATCACAGGAATAAATAATCATAAACTTTTGAAGCTGTTTGCAGCTAGATATGCTGTATAAACTATCTAAACTTTAGGTAAGATATATATACAAGTTACCTGTTATAGTTAGTTTTTCATCTCGGATCCGCTTTAACAACTTTTGTATTTGATGATGGAACAGTCGTTCATCTGCCATTTTCTAGCAATTTAGTCTTGCTGTGTGCACTTAGCTTTAGGCCTCTTTTCCACGGACTGTTGAGCTGTGTGCTCAGCAAGCAGTTGCCAGGCTGCAGTGAGCAGTTATCAGGCAGCAGTGAGCAGTAACCAGGCAGCAGCTAGCAGCTGTGAGAGTTTGAGAGGCATTTCACTGCCTATCAACAGTCCGTGGAAAAGAGGCCTAAGGTGCCAACTAGCAGCAACAGAGAGCTTCGACAGGGAGAAATCTCCATAAAGGTGCCTACTTATGATACAATCTTGATTGTACAATCTTACCACCTCTATGTAATATGAGGAACTCCCTGACGCGTCCATTGAAAGTATATTCACTCAGTTTACCTTACTACTGGGTAAGATTGGACAATCAAGATTGTATCATTAGTGAGCAACTTTATGGAGATTTCTCCCTGTTGCAGCTCCAGCATATCCTGCCTCCCAGAATGCATCTCTCCGGACAGCATACGTGTGACATCACACCAGACACACATACACAGGAGATAGTGATCTGCCAAACTCGGGATCAGATAGCAATGTAATAACAGCACAGGGGTGACAGAAGTGCTTAACTCATCCAACTGGTTTTATTATCTCTTTATGTCTGTTATAATAAAAGTGGGTGTATAATTCTTATGATTCTGCCACACAGAGTTTGTTTACTCCTCATTCTCTCTCTCCATATAAAGGAGGCACTCCATATTGTTATTTGTCAGGTTCAGTACTGAAATCTTACCAATACTTGTCTCATATGCACTGTTTTCAGCTTGCTGCTGCCTGAAGCAACCCACTTAGCCTGCTACTGTGACATAGAGAATACGCAGCGCTGCAGAATGACTCCCACAGGAGGAGTACACACTCTCCCAGTCAATGTGATTAGAAGATTCTCCATTTCAGGGTTTACATCATTCCAGTCTTCAAAGGAAGTATCTGTCCCATTATTTGGGGACGCAGTCATTTTTTTAACCTCATCCTGCATGAGTAATTAGCCATATAGAACAGGAGCCCTTGCTACTCGTTATTACCACTTGTAAGATCTTGATGTAATCTAGCAGCAAACTCTGCTCGACTCTCACCAGATCGACCAGCAGATAGATCCCTCTGTGATCGAATCTGATCAAAGAGGGATCTATTGGCTGCCTACACTGCAAACAGATTTTGAATCGATTTAACTATGAAACCAATTCACAATCTGTGGAGCTGCCGCCGCCCCCAGCCTACATAACCTGGTCCAGCCGGCACGAGTCCCCCGGTCTCCGCTGTCTTCTTCTCCGCTCTGGGCTTCAGCTTCACTTAACTTCCTGTCGGGGGAAGTTTAAACAGTAGAGGGCGCTCTACTGTTTAAACTTCCCCCGACAGGAAGTAAGTGAAGCCAGCCGGAGCCCAGCGGAGAAGGGACAGCGGGGACATGCGCCGGCGGAACAGGTAATGTATTACCGCCAGCGTCGGTCGTCGGGCATTCGAACGGCACTATCGACGCACTCCCAACCCGCCAGTGATCGAGCGAAATTTCCCACGCGGACAGATCGACGGGATTGATAGTTTTCGGGCGGAAATTGGGCGAACGGTCAGCGTTTGTGCATCGATTTCACAGCAGATTCGATCACAGTGATCGAATCTGCTGTCTATCGGCGGGAAATCGGGCAAGTGTATGGGCACCTTTAGGCCCTATTCACATCCGTTTCACATCTTTTTAAAGCGCTAGTGCCATAATGCCCTATGGGCCTGTTCTCACTTGGGCGATTTGCGTTAATCGCCGGTGATTAACGCAAATCGCCAATCGAAAATTTGTATCCTGCACCATTTTCAGGCGATTTCCCGGCGATCGCGTTAAGTGCTATAGAAGTGCTAATCGCGATCGCGAAAAATCGCCAAGTGTGAATGGCGATTTTTTTCCCGTTAATCGCTAAAAATCGCCAGAGCAGAACACTAGCAAAAGCGCTAGCGTTTTGCAAGTGTGAATGGGGCCTTAGGGCTAGCAAACTCTTAGGGCTTGTGCACACCAAGAGCGCTTCTGAAAGCTTTAAAAAACGCTAGCCCTTTGAAAAGCGCTTGGCTAATGTATATGAATGGGATGGATCACACCAGAGAAATGTGATTTTCTCCCAAACGCGGGTCCTGCAGCATTTGTGCTGATTTCTGAGGCAATTCTGCCTCAATGTTAACTATGGGAAAGTGGAAAATCACTCTAAGGCCCAGTGCACACCGAGCGGTTTTTGGAGCGATCCGCCGGCCGCATCCGCCTGGAAAAACGCTTGTCTAATGTATTGCAATGGGATGGTGCACACCGGCGGTTTGCGGTTTTTGCCAAGCCGCAAACGCGCCTCCTGCTGCGCGTTTGCGGTTTTCGGAAGCGTTTCGTCCTCAATGTAAAGTATAGGAAGAACGCAAACCGCTCTGAAAAACGGTAGTTCAGAGCGGTTTGCCAGGCATTTTTGTTACAGAAGCTGTTCAGTAACAGCTTTTACTGTAACAATTTGTGTAATCTGCTACACAAAAACGCACGCAAAACCGCTATGTTTAGAAAACCTCTCTAAACATGCCTAGAATCGCTCTGAAATCAGCTCCCAAAACCGCTAGCGTATTGCGGATCTGCTAGCGGTTTTGGTGTGCACTGGGCCTAAAAAGTGCTAGAACAGAGCGATTTTCCAAGCGTTTTTGTTACAGAAGCTGTTCAGTTCCAGCTCTACTGTAAAAACGCTACACCAAAAAGCTCCAAAAATCACTAGGCACATGCCTAGAAACGCCTAGAAAATCACTTCAAAAAGTGCTGAGCGTTTGCGATTACGCTTTTGCTTTTTGGTGTGCACTGGCCCAAACATCCAGTCTTCATTTCTGAGCAACCCTTTGATGCAAGGGAATACAATATCGATTAGCTGGGATAATCCAGCCTGGAGGATCACTAATCCCCCAGCAGGTCTCAGATCTGAGTGCGGACACAGGATTTTACACTGATCTGATATGGATTGTCTAATGGTGGCCACTAATGATCCAATCTTTTTTATCCAATCCTTCCAAATCTATGTCATTGGGTAAATGAGTAAATATACTGAATGGATACTTCAGGCAGTTACCTTATATTACATAGAAATGGTAAGATTGGATGAAAAAGATTGGGTCATTAGTGGCCACCTTTACAATCACCTGGTATCTGTAGGGATCTGTCCACTGAGATTGTACAAGCGAATTGCAGCATGTATGGTTGGTTGTACAGCTGATATGACATAAAAGGTATGTGTGCGGTCTCCTCTGAAGCCTGATTGGCTACTTACCTTCACTCATAGCTCCCAACTGTCCCTCTTTTGAAGGGACAGTCCCTCTTTGCGAGCCCTGTCCCTCTTACCTCCACATTTGTCCCTCTTTCTATGTAAAAATATGTACTTCTCTACTAAAAAATGTGTTAGATTGACTCTAAACTTTATTCCCATCCTTTAAATTGATATATTACTAATTTTAAAATGTTAATATGAAGGAAAATGAACCAGGATAGAGAGGACCAGTGTGGTTTGACTTGTAAAACAACATATTTTTCTTATGAAATCTTTATAGTATGTGTGACTAGGGGGTGTGACGGGGCGTGATCAGGGGTGTGGCGGGGGTGTGGCTTAACAGTCCCTCTTTCTCATCTCAAAAAGTTGGGAGGTATGTTCACTGTGTCTGTGGGCTGGGCAGGAAGCGGGAATATCTGAGGTATGGGCCTGCCTGATGTTGCATCACACACTATACACTTTCCTAGTTGGAGGGTTTCACACTAGACAGGAGCACAACGGAGGGGGAAAAGTCGCATCATGTATTAGACGTGCAGTGTGATGCATTCAGTGAAGCAGGGGCGTAACTGGAGAGCAGCAGCCCCTGCATGGGGGGCAGAGGTGGGGGGGGGGGGGTAGCAACTACTAACCTTCCCTTTCCCTGATACAGCAGGTGGTTTTGTGCCTACACATGTTATGGATGTGAAGATCCTGATGGCCACATTTGTTTTATGACCCCTGTGAGATGGGCCTCCAGGCTGTGAGGGTCACCAGGGGGAGGCAAAGGAAAGGTTGTGAGCAGGGGCGTAACAATTGACCCTGCAAGGGATGCAGCCAAAGGGGGGCCCAGAAGCCACAGGGGGCCCTGACCTGAGAGACTTACAACTAAGGGCAAGGAGAGAAAAAGCTTTCTGCTCTCTGCACAATTGTTCTAATGACTGCATCTGCACAGCCACTGATAAGGAATCATACAAGGTTTGTAGACAAATATTTGTAGACTGTCCCTATTAAGTGTGCAGGGGAAGGGGCCCCATATAAAGTTTTGCAGGGGGGCCTAGTGATTTCTAGTTACACCCCTGATTGGGAGCATTAACGGGGGGCCCCCTCACAGTCTTTCTGGGGGGGCCACATGATTTATAGTTAAGCCCATTCAGTGAAGCATACAGCACATGAAAAGTATGCTTCACTGCAACTGTAAGGGTAGGAACCCGCTAGGGTGTATTTTGGCAGCGTTTTGGGATTGCCGAAAATTGCCGGTGATTCCCAAAAACGCTTTGTGAGTGGGGGGAACCCATTAGTGTGGTTGCGATTAGAGGTAATCGCAATCAAGGGACATGCAGCATTTTGAGCGCGTTTGCGCTCAATGCAAAGTATATAAGCGCTGCAGCGATTCCTAGTGGATTCCAGGCCTAAATAGGCAAGTTGTCTACCGCACAGCATGCCTCACGTGCCAACGGAACGTGTAGTAGCGCACTGCTAACGTGCGGATGTGAACAGTACCATCACAATGTAGCGATTATACTGTACGAAGTGCATTTAGGTCATAAGACAGTTTGATTAATCAAGCTTTCGGCACTAGTCTACTTCAGGGGACCCAGCAGGAAGCCTTCTTAGGGAAATTCAGCTAACGTGATTGGGTGGGCGGCACCCTCTCCAACTGCTAGTTTTCCAATAGGTTGTAGTAAACTACGCCCACACTGTCTGGCCAATCACAAAGCTTTATGCTGCAGAGGGTACTGTGATTGGAGAATTATTCCCTATGAGCTTTCCTGCTGGGTCCCCTAAAGTAGACTAGTGCCAAGTTAAGGTGCCCATACATAACTCGATTTTCCTTCAAAAGATAAAGCAATCGACTTTATTGGGCGATCAAAAACAGTGTGGTTGATCGAAAGTAAATCGACTAGTGGCCCACACACTGCAAGCAAGGTCCTTGCCATTCTCCCTCACTGATTGATCTGAATGTTGTTCAGCCTCCATGTTCTGAATCCATAAAATCAATTCTGTGTTGATCAAAATCAGGTGAACATTAAGATGCATACACACATCCAATTTTGATTGGTCAATGACTGGCCCACACAATTTAAGCTCACCTATACAACCAGTCTGTAGTATTTAAAATCTCTTGGCCCTCATACTACCAGGAAGTGGTAAAATCAGCCAATCAGAATTGGACGTGTGTATGCACCCTTAGCTGATTCCTTTATGACTGACTGATAAATTTGTCAATTCAGGCAGATATATCGGCCAATTTCCATTTGATAGTCAATGACTGGCCCACACAATTTGAGCTCACGTACACAATCTGTCCATGGTATTTAAAATCTGATGGCTCTCATACTACATGAAAGTTATAAAATTGAGCAATCAAAATTGGATGTGTATATGCACCCTAAAGGTGGCCACACACGATACAATAAAATGATCCGATTTTACGGCAATTCGATAAAAGCGATCGGATCTCCTGAAAAAAATCGAAAGCTTTTTTTTCATTCGACTGAAAAATCCGATCACATTTCCCATTTTCTTCGATTTTGATCGATCCGGAATGCCAGATATTTTTATTAAATCTTTCTAAAGATTGTATGGTGTGTGTTAGATTGTCAATTTATTAATATACACACCCTAGCAATTTTGTCAGCGTTTCCAATCATTTTTATCATAATTGGGGAAAATTGAACACAGGTGTGTGGTACATTGGTCAGATTTTTGGAATGTTACAATCAGTCAGAAAAATTTATTGCAATTCTTAAATTGAACAGATATTTTTAATAAAATTGTATAGTGTGTGGTCACCTTTAGCCGATTCCTTTATGATTGACTAATACATTCGTCAATTTGGGCAAATATATTGACCAATTTCCATTGATCAAGCACAATGGAACATCATCGATTCTCTGCCGATCTGAAGAAAAATGATTGAAACGCACAGTCGATCGAACAGGAAAATCGATTAATGTATAGGCACCGTTAATTAATCACCTATTTTATAATGTGATTAGTCGCATTTAAAGTTTCATTTCAGCCTCTGCTCAGTCCAGTAACTGCAGATAAATAACAGAACTAGGAAGTGCAGTTTCAGATCACTATTAGCAGCCTTGTGCTGTCAGCAAAATACTGTAGCTGCCTCCTTTCCGCCCTCGCCTGTCATACCTGCCTGTCCCTGCCTGTCTGCGCAGTGACGTCCCAGCCCAGTGGGTGTGTCCTCCTCACCTGCTCCCCCTCCCCCACCTGTCTCTCTCTCTGCTGTTCCCCAGCCTCTCACCTGGCCTTATCCACTTACAGGAAATTCCTCCCACTTTTTTTTTCTCTCTCCTGTGCTGGGATCGCACTGTGGCTGTCACATCCCATCTCTGCACTTTGCCCCCCTATCCGGTAGGGGAGAAGGATGAGGACAGCAGAACCCCCTATACGTCTCTCCGGCGAACAGGTAATTAAAAAAAATGATATATGATTTCCATGTGCCTCATAGAACAGGCTCTCCCTCCTCTCTAAAATCTCTGGGCTCTCTCCCTCTGCTAAGAAAAACAGAGGAATCTAGCAGGCAATAACTTGCAAAAAAAATTGAAGGAAAAGTTTTAACCCTGTAATTTTTTTTTTTAATGTAATGACACAAATTCTCTATGGCCCAGCCAGATAAGCCCTGGGGGTGCAGCAACGTCTTCTGCAGTCCAAACACAGCATTTGTCAGCCCCTCTGGCTGATCTATAACTTCGCTGTAATGTTTAACCGCATGCCAGCGCCCCGCTGCCTCTGGGTAAGCGCTGGGCCAGGGCAGGAGAAGTGCCAAGCTGCACACCCCTTTCGATTGCTGAACAAAGAGCAAACGTTTCACTTTACCCCCTCTTGGAAATGGGCAGCTGATGGCGTAAACTTTAGGCCTAGCCCGTCCGTGGATATAGATGTTTGCCTTCTTTAAAAAAAAGTGAGGTAGGCTATGTCCCCCACTAAGGGGTTAATTAGCCCATTTCGAAGGCGTCTGATGCGAAGTTGGCAACGCTGAAGCGTTTTTGGAAGTATCCTGTTGAAATGCTGAGGGCTCTGTCTAGCCAGCTGCTGTTGGCATCTTTAACCATGCTTTTTATGATTTTTTTTTTTCCACTGTTTAGCTTTTTATGATTTTTTTTTTCTTTTTACGTTTTTTTTTTTTCCGTGAGTGGCAGCAGGCAGGACTGCTGGCTGGTAAGTGTGCCAGGTACTGTTGAGTCATGCCCCTGGTGTGAGTTTGCTGATTGAATCACAGAACTCAGATCATTAACCTTTTTATCTTTGTTTTGCAATTTGCTTTATTTTATTTTTTTTCTCTCTCTCTTCTTTTCCTCACTTTTTTTCTCTGCAATCTCTGCATTTCTCCATCAGCCTGTCTTCCTGCAGCTGGCTGCTCAGGACTCTTCTTGTCAATGACTTTCAGCTGTTTCCCTAAGTTGGAAAGTATTTAGGGCTGAAATGAGATTGTTGAGGCCTGTGGTTGCTTGAACTGGAAATCGCAGCATTCAGATATGTAGAAGAAAAAAAAATTCAGAATTTTTGTTGAAAGGACTCCTCAACCTAATCTGCTAGTCTGTGGGCCGCTGACCCTGTAACCCAGCGACGTTTGGCTTCGCCTGGCAGTGATTGGTCACACAGACGTCTCTGGGTGAGGCTGCTAGATAAATTTGATGTTATTCTTTTACCAAGAAGACTGTAGCAGGTTTGCATATAAACATGTGACGTGCCAGGCAATATTGCAGCCTTGATTACAGGTACTGAACCAACGTGTTCTGCTGTGTCATTTACCTTGAAGTCTAAAAACAGTTAAAAAATATGTATTTTTGGATCGGTCATAAGGAGAGATGACTGATTTGGGGCGTGCAAGGAAAAACGGGCTCGGTGGTTTTTGTTAATATCTACTGATATTCTTTGTTTTTAAAGTGTAGATGATTTATATTATCTGGTACCTAACCCTAACTCCCCCCCCCCCCCCCCCGACCACTGGCAGTGCCTAACCCTAAGGCTTCCCTTAGTGGTGCCTGAACTGAAGACCCTCTGGTAATGCCTAACACCAAGTAGTACCCCCCCCCCTGCACAAACACCCTTCCTGATTCCTAACTGCCCCCCTCCTCCGCACAAACACCCTTACAAGCGTAAAATTCGTATAAACGAACGTTTAAATATTTGATAAGGTAAAATGATATATTTATATTTTTTTTATAAATGGTAATAAATAATACTACAAAAAACATTCCAAGTTCAAAGCGATAACCTATTTCAAAAACTTTAATGTTCCAATGTTGATTTATAAGGGTGCCCACATTTCTGCTATGGGCACTGTTTTAATGATCTGTGCATTAGCGCCTATGGAGCACCCAAATCGTCCATTAGCCGCAGGCGCCCAAATTTCCTGCTACCGATTTGGGGGCTTTTAGGGCCCTCTAACTTTTTGTCGTCATTTTTTTTTCAAGGCACTGTCCCAGCTGCAGCTAACCGCTAGCGAGAACCAATGGGATGATGATCGTTTTGGCTTGCATGCAAAATTGGGCACTAGTCTAGTTTAGGGGACCCAGTAGGAAACCTCATAGGGAACAGTGCTCCAATCACAGTACCCCTTATAGCACGAAGCGTTGTGATTGCCTGAATAGTGTGGGCGTAGCTTACTACAACCTATCTGAAACCTAGAAGCTCGAGAGGGTTCTGTCCACCCAATTACATTAGCGGAATTTCACTATGAAGTTTCCTGCTGGGTCCCCTAAGTAGACCAGTGCCCAAAATTGTATGCAACATGACTTTACACCAATCAAAAGTGACAGGAAGTGGATTTGATTGGCCAGGAGCAAGTTGCATGCAAGATAAATTGAACAGTATCACATAGACCACTTCTGCTAACCATTGGTTGCTCTTCCTGTGACTGGTCTCCATAGTGTTTGGGACCATGATACACTCATGGGAGTGATGTGCTGATACGAATGCCAAATAAAGGCCGAAAGGGCCCTTACCAGAGGCGGAACTACAAGACATGGGGCCCTCCCACTTTCCCGCCCCATTCACCCTCTACTGTGGTGACTACTATGGCAAGGGGTCATATCAGTGTGACCATACGAGGGTCAACAGATATTGAATATTATGAGCAGATTGTGCAGATAAATCCTCATACTACATGCAGGTAATAAAATCGGTCAGTTATTGGCCAATCATAATTGAAAGTGTGTAACAGGCTTAAAGAGAACCAGAAGTGAGAAGGATATGGAGGCTGAGCGTGTTTATATCCTTTTAAATAATGCACATTGCCTGGCTGTCCTGCTGACCCTCTGCCTCTAATGCTGGATACACACGGTGCGTTCCCGCACTCAATTTCCCGCTCGATTCCCATCGATTCGTTTATTTCCAACATGTCTGATTTGCATTTTCGCATGCAAAGTATGCCAAATTGACCTAACGATCCATCGACATGCAAATCGGACATGTTGGAAATAAACGAATGGAGCGGGAAATCGAGTGCGGGAACGCACAGTGTGTAAAATTCAGCATAATACTTTAAGCCATAGACCATGAACAAGCATGCAGATCAGATGTATAGGACAAATCTGACAAGATTATCTGCATGCTTGTTTCAGGTGTGTGATATAGGCCCTAGTGACCAGAAAGATCAGCAGGACTGCCAGGCAACTGGTATTGTTTCAAAGGAAATAAATATGGCAGCTTCCATAGCTCTCACATCCCCGGGTTCCTTTTAAGTATCTGTTTTGTTTTGATTGTTTTGTTTTGCTTTTTGGCAAGGTTTGCATCAGGTTTAATTTAAAGTCTGGTACACACTTTCAATTATGATTGACCAATCACTGACTAATTTGTGCCACCTACATGTAGTATAAGGGTCAACATCTATTGAATACTATGGGCAGATTGTGTAGGTAAACCCTTATGCTACATGGAGGTGGTAAAATTGGTCAGTCATTGGCCAATCGTAACAGAAAGTGTGTACCAGCCAGGCGCTATGCTGTCGGTGATCACAGTAGAGTTGCATACCGGAAAGTGAATTTTTTCAAATAAAGTTGGATAGCCCAGTGGCTTTCCAGATCCTCATAGAGCTCATGATTCCAGCTCTGGATACCTAAACCTATTCAGCAAGGGCTTATCTGTATGCTCTTGTGGCCATGCTCCCTTCACGTGTGAGTGCATTCGTACTGGGCATGTGCAAAACTAATCCACTTATGCCCAACAGAATGCAGCAGCTCGTCCACAAGTTTTTCCTCTGTGGATTGGTTCTCCTGAGCATGGGCAAAAATGACTCGCACGTGCCCAGTGTGGATGCTCTGACATGGCTAGAGGCACGACCAGAAGAAGAGGGTTCTGGGCAGCAGCAGTGGGAGGATTTGGGAAGTATTTCCACTGCATGGGTAAGCAGGGCCAGTTCTCTCATGAAGCAAGGTGAAACACTTGCATCAGGCAACAAAGATTACAGGGGCAACATTTTTGTACTGCTTGCACTAACAGCATGCAGTCAGAGTAAGAGGAGAAGCGATAGGAGAGAGAGGTGAAGTGATCATCATTGGGGGGAAAGCAGCTCGTTGTGCTGTGTGAGAAGTCTGACAGTGAGTGAGGAGGGTGAGGCAGGAGAGCAGCAGTGTTTCATTTGACTTGCACAGCAGAAGGGAGGAGGTGGCACTGCTGCCCTGACTGAGAAGGAATGGAGTGACTGACTAGCTGAGGGTGAGCAGTTTGTCACAGATTCACAGCCAGCCAATGTGCTATTGTGTTGAGCTGCAGCATGTCATGTGAGAACATTAAATGAAGCAGAGTAAATTGTCGGGTGCTGAGCGATCATTCCTCAGGCAGCAAAAAGTCTAGAACTGGCCCTGTGGGTAAGTATCCAAATCTTGCACCCCTTTGGGCACAGGTTTGCTTCAAAGGACAACTGAAGTGAGAAGAATATGGAGGCTGCCACTTTTAAACAATACCAATTGCCTGGCAGCCTTGATGCAATAGTCGTGTCTATTACCGGACACAAGCATGCAGCTAATGTTATCAGATCTGACAGTAATGTCAGGAATACCTGATCTGTTGCATGCTTGTTCAGGGTGTATGGCTAAAAGTATTGGAGGCATCGATAGAAGTGATCATTACCAGCACAGGACCAATAGAGAGTACTGCGGTTGGCAGTTGATGGAGGGCCCCAGTGTAGCTGCAACCTCTGCATCCCCTATTGCTACGCCACTGGCCCTGGCACACTGGAGAGCGTTTTTGCAGGTTGTTTTCATTGAATCAAAATAACGCTTTCATTGACTTGCAATAAAATTGCTGTAAAATTGCAGCAATTGCAATTGTGTCAATTGCAGCTATTTTGCCACCAATTTAATGCAAGTCAGTGGAAGTGTTTTTTTATAAAATCAAAATGACCAGCAAAACAATACTGGAGGATCCTCCGATCAGCAGGACAGCCAGGCAATTAGTATTGCTTAAAAGGAAATGAATATGGCAGCCCACATATCACTCTCGATTAATTTGTCCTTTTAAAGAGAACCTGTAACAAAAAAAAAATTGCCGCCGTTCCGGGAGGATTTTCGTCGCTGCCGTAGGACCAAGGAGGACGGGGAAGCCTCAATAGGATCAACTTCAGTATGGTTGATCGAAAGTCGATCAACTAGTTGCCCACCCGCTATAAGTGATTAGCCTTCACTAATCGATCTGACTGATATTATGTCTCCATTCTCTTACAAATTCTTGGGGGGGGGTTGTCTTTCTTTCTTCTAAGTTATCCTGTGACAATGGCAGTTGTGAAAAATCAGAATGAAATTGCACTGTTTTTGCGATTGTGGTTTGCAATTGCAATTTGTTATGGAAAACCACTATGGAACATAAGACTAAGGGCCCTGGCCAGTGGCGGAGCTCTGGGCCCCAGTGATAGTTTTTCATTGTCCCCCCCTCCTGACCCCCCCCCCCCCCCCTCTCCTCCTCCTCCCCCAAGCACTCTATACTTAACAATTGATAAGATGCACCAAAACCTGCCAAGGACAGCCACAGTGTCAGAGGTGCAAGAAGGGGAGGGGGAACAGTTTAATGATTACTACTATTCAGAGCATCAATAGAAGTGATCATTACCAGCACAGGACCAATAGAGTACTGCGGTTGGCAGTTGATGGAGGGCCCCAGTGTAGCTGCAACCTCTGCATCCCCTATTGCTACGCCACTGGCCCTGGCACACCGGAGTGCGTTTTTTGCAGGTTGTTTTCATTAATTCAAAATAACGCTTCCATTGACTTGCAATAAAATCGCTGTAAAATTGCCGCAATCGCAAGTGTCAGTTGCAGCTATTTTGCCGCCAATTTAATGCAAGTCAGTGGAAGTGTTTTTTTATAAAATCAAAATGACCAGCAAAACAATACTGGTGTGCCAGGGCTCTATGAGGGCGTGTTCACACTGCAGGCGTTTTCGGCTTTTTTTCGCCCGCGTGCGGTTTTTAAAAACGCCCCCCGACCACGTGGACAATTAATGTCTATGAGAAGATTCATATCAGCACAGGTCGTGCGTGTACCATTTTTGAGGCGATTCCGCCTCAATGGAAAGTATAGGAAAAACGCAAAACGCTCACAAAATCACTTTATGTAGCGATTGCGTTCAATTTTTTTAAGAATAAATACATTGTATTATTTCCCGAGTCAAAGAGTTCACTTCCTGACTTGCGTCAGGGAGTGAATTACAAAACCGCTCAGAAAAAACCGCTTAGAAAAATGCTAAGCACAAAAACGAATCGCCCACCCAAGCGCTGGGAATCGGAGAAAAAATACTCGTCAAAAAGTGCCCAATGAGGACCACATGCAGACGGAATGCAATGTGAACCAGGCCTGACTGATACTGGTAGGATTAGCTGCATGCTTGTTTGAAGTGTGTCATTCAGATATTAATGATGCCAGAATGAATAGCAGGACTGCCAGGCAACCGGTATTGTTTAAAAGGAAATAAATATGGCAGCCTCCATATCCTTCTCACTTCAGGTTCCCTTTTAGTGTCTAAAAATGGGGTTTGTCTGAACAGAAATGGGAAGATTCTCTGTGGTGACCCTGTTCCCTGACTAGTATCTGTCATTGCCTGGTAGATTTGTTTGCATTACATTACTCCTGTACAGTGGCGTAGCTTACCGGATGCAGAGGATGCAGATGCAATCACACCGGGGGCCCTTGGACAAGAGGGGTCCACTAGGGGCCCTCCCTTAAATGCAGTATTGGCTCTTCAAAGCATATATAAAAGAGATTATGACCAGCATAGCACAATTGAATAGTGGTAATCATTAACAAACTGTTCTCCCCCTTCTACACTTACACTTGTCATACAGGACCTTATGTGACGCAGACTGAACCACGTGGTTCAGGCGACATCTTCCAAGTGGCAGCATACTGCCCGCTCCCCGGCTGCTGCTTGTTCATCTGCTCTGGCGGCCCCCTCCTCTACAGAGTCCGGATCCCCCTTGCTGCCCTGCCCGGCATACTTCAGCCCTCAGATCAGTAGTGACCTGCAGTGAAGAGACAGGAGAGTGGCGCTCCTAGTAGCCGCGCGTATACAGGAAGTAGTCTGCATCCGCACCGCTTTACTCTCTCTTCACTGCAGGTCACCGCTGATCTGATGTCTGAAGAGTGCAGCGAGGGGGATTCAGGCTCTGTGGAGGAGGGGGCCTTCCAACTATACTGGGGACAGCCAGGCTGGCTACCTATAGTGGGGGCACCTATACCTGGCTAGCTATAGTGGGGGCACCTATACCTGGCTAGCTATACTGGGGGCACCTATACCTGGCTAGCTATACTGGGGGCACCTATACCTGGCTAGCTATACTGGGGGCACCTATTCCTGGCTAGCTATACTGGGGGCACCTATACCTGGCTAGCTATACTGGGGGCACCTATACCTGGCTAGCTATACTGGGGGCACCTATACCTGGCTAGCTATACTGGGGGCACCTATACCTGGCTAGCTATACTGGGGGCACCTATACCTGGCTAGCTATACTGGGGGCACCTATACCTGGCTAGCTATACTGGGGGCACCTATACCTGGCTAGCTATACTGGGGGCACCTATACCTGGCTAGCTATACTGGGGGCACCTATACCTGGCTAGCTATACTGGGGGCACCTATACCTGGCTAGCTATACTGGGGGCACCTATACCTGGCTAGCTATACTGGGGGCACCTATACCTGGCTAGCTATACTGGGGGCACCTATACCTGGCTAGCTATACTGGGGGCACCTATACCTGGCTAGCTATACTGGGGGCACCTATACCTGGCTAGCTATACTGGGGGCACCTATACCTGGCTAGCTATACTGGGGGCACCTATACCTGGCTAGCTATACTGGGGGCACCTATACCTGGCTAGCTATACTGGGGGCACCTATACCTGGTAACCTGTACTGGGGGCACCTATACCTGGCCAGCTATACTGGGGGCACCTATACCTGGCCAGCTATACTGGGGGCACATATATATCTATATCATGGGGAGCCCAGTGTAAAACCTGCACTGAAGCTCCTTAGCTAAGCCACTGCTCCTATAGCAATACATGCGTCTCCATACATCATAGGAGTTAACGAAAGCTGCATTGAGCATGTTTTGGAAATGCTGTGCTGTAGGAACATAAAAAGAATCTTCTGTCACAACAAGAGCATGTCCTGCTAAAAAGTGAGAAATGACAGGTATGAGGGCGCCAGGCGGCCCTGACTGATGCGTGTCCTTTCATGTCAGCAATGGGTTTAGTGAGAATGTAAAGAATATTTTTAGTAAATAAACATTTCTTCAACATGCATTGCCTATTTCTATAATGATTTTACGTATGGGGAAGCCGTAGGTTTTCCCCTTAGAGGGTAGCAGGAAAAAAGGGCGCCGACATAGACTCTAATGCAATTATCGTTAATACGGTGAAAAAAGGCCGCTGCGATAAATATCGTTAACAACACTTACGTTTTTGAAGTATGTTATTGTTTAGAAGCTTGCAACGTTATAGTTTTATCATATTATTTTGTTTGCATGTACAGATTTTACGTTATCAAAGGTATTATCATTTCTATGTGTAAAAGGGTGTTTCGGAAGCAGGAGATTTGGGCGCATGAGACAAGTGGACAAAAAGGGCGCCCCATTCACTCCCATTATAAATATCGTTTAATGGGCGCCGAACAGGGAAAAAAAGGTGCCGGAGATTTTGAAGGTTTTATAACTATGTTTGTGATTTAACTTTACAAAATGAGCCCGTGACGAATAACGTTTATAAAGATACTAAATCACGATTTCTAAAACATTTCTAAAACATTATTATCCACCCAAAAAAATTATTTACATTTTTTATTTATTAATGTTTGTAAAACATTATTATCCATAGGGGGTCTTATGCTACGTACACACATGCGACAACGATCGTTCGTTGAGAACGACGAACGAGCTTTTAATTGATGAAAGAACGACCGGAGTAAAGTTAGTTTTTAAATGTGTGTAACGATCTGATCGTTAGAACGAACGTTACATCACGTAAAGCAACTATTGCGCCTGCGCATAAAAATGAGAAGTTTCAGGGAGAAATAGTGAAATGCGCATGTCAAGCCTAGTACGAACAACCGTTTGCAACGATGTACTACTTTTGCAAACGATCGTCGTTGGTTAAAATCCGCCGAGACAGAACTTTCTTTTGTAGCGATTTGGCTCGGTCGTCGTTTGCCTTAATAGTCGGTAGTTCGTTTTTTGTAACGATCGTCGTTAGTAAAGATCGGGGAACGATCGTTACAAACGACTATAGTCGCATGTGTGTACGCACCTTTAGGTTTAGGCACCAACTGGGGGGTCTTAGGTTTAGGCACCAACTGGGGGGTCTTAGGTTTAGGCACCAACTGGGGGGTCTTAGGTTTAGGCACCAACAGGGGGGTCTTAGGTTTAGGCACCAACAGGGGGGTCTTAGGTTTAGGCACCAACAGGGGGGTCTTAGGTTTAGGCACCACCAGGGGGGTCTTAGGTTTAGGCACCACCAGGGGGGTCTTAGGTTTAGGCACCAACAGGGGGTCTAGGGGTTAGGGATAGGTACAGGGAGGGTTTTTAACAAACGTAAATATAAGTTTCAGTTTACAAACAGGGAAGATTAACGTTTTAAGAATTGCCGATCTCATACACATTATTTAGTGATTTATAAATTCTTAAAACACTATTTGTAAACGAAATTCTACACAATATTTCTATAAACGATAATACTGTTTATCGTTTACACCACGCGCCCTTTTTTCCCGACGCCCTTTTTTGATGTACGCTCTGTAGAGGGAGTGGTTAGGGTTAGGCACCACCAGGGGGAGTGGTTAGGGGTAGGCACCACCTGGGCGGCGGATAGTTTTTGGCAACACCAGGGGGGTTGGTTAGGGTTAGGCAACACCAGGGGGGTTGGTTAGGGTTAGGCGCCACCAGGGGGGGGGTGGTTGGGCACGACCAGGGGGGTGGTTAGTTTTAGGCACTACCAGGGGAGGGTTCTGTGTAAGAGTAGGGCTAGGTTAAGCTGTGTTGTTGAATTACATAACGATTTTTAACTTTTCGTTATTTCCCGTCTGTTTTTACAATGATATTTATCGTTAACCAAGTTTAACAATGTTTATCGTTATCAGATTTCGTT
This sequence comes from Hyperolius riggenbachi, assembly GCF_040937935.1. Lineage (NCBI taxonomy): Eukaryota > Metazoa > Chordata > Amphibia > Anura > Hyperoliidae > Hyperolius > Hyperolius riggenbachi. The sequence continues at coordinate 43,518,723 of NC_090655.1, forward strand.
ATCCACCGGTGGCATTTCGTTATCCAGCCGGGCCCTTTTTTCACAGCACCCTTTTTAACTGGCATGCCCCTAGAGGGGGTCCTGGTAAGAGGCAGTGCAGTTAGCAACCCTGCAGAATAAAGACTGCTGCACACAACCTACTCTGGTCAGACATACAAGTCATGATCTTAACCAAAGGGTTAGGTTTAGAAAGGTTTAGCCATAGTAAAATATCACTAAATGTTACAAATATTTTACTATCGGAATTCACTAGTAGCATAACAATAATTTTAGCGATGTTCTGCTGGCGGCAAACCAGTGTGCCCTTTTTTCCAGGTGCCTTTTTTTTCATGTATGCTCCAAGGCCTTTGTGTTCTGCCAGTCGGGAAGGAGTTTTACCACTGGAGAACTAAGCCATCTATGCCACAGTACTCTTATACCGTTAAGCAAGATTTCATGGTCAACTGTGTCAAAAGCCGCTGAGAGGTCGAGCAAAATCAGGATGGAGCATTGGCCTCTGTCTTTTGCCATCAGCAGATCGTTGCAGATCTGGCTGACGGCTGTTTCACAGCTGTGATGTTTTCTGAAGCCAGATTGAAGAAGGTCAAGGATGCTGTTTCATGAGAGCCTAGCTACAAGTTAGAAATAGACAGCTTTTTCTATCAGCCATCCCGTGTGGTGTGTGGCACAGAGCTGTGTGGTCAGCCTCTGTTACTGACATCGCTTTATATTTTTTTCATATTTCCAAAAACATCTGCTACCAAAAAACATTGTAGAAACTGCTCCTTCCTATGGAGGCTTGCCTGTGTGTATATCTGTCTGCTGTGTCAGCCTGGTATTGTTTATACGGTTACTAAGTGCAATGTGATAGCGATCCTGGTGAATGTGTCACTTTCACAAGCCTTCCTGTGTAATCTTTGACTTTACCCTGTTATCTCCATGGCTGCGGTTTCTTCCTTCCCCCTCCTCCCATTCTTCTTTCTCTTCTTTCTCCATCCGCCCCTTCTGCTGATAACCCGCCATTATTGCTTCGCGGATACTCATTTCACAGCGAGGGGTGTATTTAGGAAGCAGGGTTAATTCAGGTAGGCTGGTAATACATGGACTGAAGGCCATTCTATGGTTGCATTCACTCGTACTGTCACACACAGTGATTTGAGAGCCGGGTAAAGAGAACAATAGCCTCGGCCTGCGCTCAGCTGAGACCACTTGGCAATCCAGATCTCTGGTTGACTCATCGGAGCCACCATACACACGCTAGATTCTTGCCAGAGGTGGCTCCAACCAGTCACCACACTTAAGCTGCATACTCACTACCCGACAGTACCTGCAACGTCCCCTTGACGACGGTCGTCAGCAACGCCTCTTCCTGTCGGCTGGAGCGAACGAGACTTCAAGCGATCGCGGTACTTTGTGCAAGAGTCCTCAGCGATTTTAGCAATCCAATCTGCCAGGACGGTCGTTATTGCGACACAACGCTAAAAGACGTTACAAGGTTGTGCACTTGTACCCGCTTTGCGATACCGTGGAAACGACCGCTTGGCGCTTATAGAAGTCAGTTGGCAGGAAAATTGTGACGTAGGTACTTAGCTGGTGTTTGTACAAAGCCCAAGGCTACCTGCTTAAAGTGTACCTGAGATGGGGCAAGAGAGAAAATGTATACATACTTAGGGCTTCCTCCAGCTCCCCCAGGCTGATCACTTCCTTGTCATCTTTCACCACCTCCTGCATCTTTCATAGTTGGCCTTAGTACGAATGTATAGCGAATTTGAACCTGGAGTGATCACAGCTGGTGGTTTCCACGTAAAATCACTGAAAAATTCAACTTGCATACAAGTCTAACCGCTTAGGAAATGGAATGCCAACAAATTTAAAGTATCTACCAACCAATTGGCCAACAACTGGTCAAATATATTACTGATGTTGTTGTCTTTTATTGGTTTCCATTTTTTGGCGTTAAAGAGATTTGAATAGAACGTGAACATTCTACTCATCCCTGATGGGTGACCACCAATACCAGGGAGTGAGAGCAAACAGTCAAAATGGGCGGCAGGACCGCAATTAAATCCTAACTCTTCTTATAACCTCTCCACCGCTTTATTCAGAAGAGGAAGAGGTACCTTTTTGGTTGGAGTTCTACCTTTTTGAGGTTTGCGTTGCACAATTTTAGACACTTTCCTCGGGAGAGGGAGCTCTCTGGATCCTTAAGCGGCTTCCCCCACCCGGTTCCAGCACTTGGACCCACAAAAAGTGGCCTCCCTGCGCATGAGCACTAGCACAGTCTTGCTTCGGTGGAGTAAGCTGAGCCCGATTTGGGTCCGTGCTACTGCGCTGGCACAGACAGCTCCCATCTGGGCAATAGTGCAGATCGATCCGGCCCAAATATTTCTGAAGAAAGCTGAGCTGGATGGTGCTAGTGCGCCTGCGCAAGCTGTCAACAAGCTCTTTTCCAGCGCTGGAACGGGCCTGCAAAGGATGACGAGGCAAGCCTCTTTAGAATCCAGAGGCTTCACCCTCCTGAGCTACCATAAGAACCTCTGGGGCACTTTTTCTTTAGGTCCTTGTTCTTTGCTCTTTAATAACAGCAAATAATTACAGCAAAAAGGCTGCATACACAGACATCTAATTTTGAAGGCTCCTTTTATCACCTCCATGAAGTATGTAGGCCAGCAGATTTTGAATACTATGAACAGATTGTGTAGGTAAGCTCTCATACTAAATAGAGGTGGTAAAATTAGCCAATCAAAATTGGATGTGTGTATGATAAAATGATGTCCCACTAGTATATACAGTGCTGCCCATAATTATTCATACCCCTGGAAAATCGTAACTTAAAGTTACCTTTATTCAAACAGCAAGTAATTTTTTTTTTTATGGGAAATGGCATTGGCGTCTCCCAAAAGATAAGACGATGTACACGATGCATTATTGTGGGGGAAAAAAAAACATTCTCAGCTTTTATTTACTTTTGAGCAAAAAGTGTCCAGTCCAAAATTATTCGTACCCTTCACAAACTGTCACAGTGTGGGAAAATCCAAAGTTCTATACCATTCCAAATAGTTCAAGCTGTTCTAAAGCATCCTAATTACCCTGATTAATTGGGAACGGCTGTTTTAATCAACTCAACAAGTGAAAAACGGCAGCTCTCTGCAGTTGGTTTGTGGACAGTCATGGCTAAGACAAAGGAACTCAGTGAGGACCTGCGGTTTCGCATTGAGGTTGCTCACAAGCCAGGAAAGAGCTACAAGGCCATTTCTAAATGTGTTCCAGTGGCTACAGTGCAAAGTACTGCTGAGCAGGGGCGGCGCCAGGGGGGTGCAAGGGGGTGCTCGAGCACCCCCTAGAATTGTCCAAGCACCCCCAAAGCACCCCCTGGAGTGAACTGACTTCAGGCGTCTAAAAGACGCCAAGTCAGTTCACAGCGGCAGCCCGAAGCAGCAGAGCAGGGCTACGGTAAGATGGCCGCCCGGAGCCCTGTTCTGCAGACTTCGAGTCTGCAGTGCATGGCTTCGGGCGGCCATTTTCCCGTAGCCCTGCTCTCTGCATGCAGGCAGGAAGTCTCGTCGTGACGTCGGGAAGGAAGAGGATCGTGGGCGCGCGGGCGCTGCGCGCCACAATGAGGTCGGGACTCGGGACAGGAGGTCGGGAAAGAAGGTCTTCTGGCTGTAGGTGAGTAAATGGGTTTTTCTTTTCTTTTTCAGGTGATGCTGATTGTGCATATTGGGGTCATATCTGCTACGGATTGTGCATATTGGGGTCATATCTGCTACGGATTGTGCATATTGGGGTCATATCTGCTACGGATTGTGCATATTGGGGTCATATCTGCTACGGATTGTGCATATTGGGGTCATATCTGCTACGGATTGTGCATATTGGGGTCATTTCTGCTACCGATTGTGCATATTGGGGTCATTTCTGCTACCGATTGTGCATATTGGGGTCATTTCTGCTACCGATTGTGCATATTGGGGTCATTTCTGCTACCGATTGTGCATATTGGGGTCATTTCTGCTACCGATTGTGCATATTGGGGTCATTTCTGCTACCGATTGTGCATATTGGGGTCATTTCTGCTACCGATTGTGCATATTGGGGTCATTTCTGCTACCGATTGTGCATATTGGGGTCATTTCTGCTACCGATTGTGCATATTGGGGTCATTTCTGCTACCGATTGTGCATATTGGGACCATATCTGCTACCGATTGTGCATATTGGGACTATATCTGCTACCGATTGTGCATATTGGGACTATATCTGCTACCGATTGTGCATATTGGGGTCATATCTGCTACCGATTGTGCATATTGGGGTCATATCTGATAACGATTGTGCATATTGGGGTCATATCTGATAACGATTGTGCATATTGGGGCCATATCTGCTAACGATTGTGCATATTGGGACCATATCTGCTACCGATTGTGCATATTGGGACCATATCTGCTACCGATTGTGCATATTGGGACCATATCTGCTACCGATTGTGCATATTGGGACCATATCTGCTACCGATTGTGCATATTGGGACCATATCTGCTACCGATTGTGCATATTGGGACCATATCTGCTACCGATTGTGCATATTGGGACCATATCTGCTACCGATTGTGCATATTGGGGTCATATCTGCTACCGATTGTGCATATTGGGGTCATTGGACGTTTTTTGTTAAAATCTGCTCACATTACGTGTATTTTCTTGAGAAAACCTGCACAATTATGTGAATTTTCTGGGAAAAGGGTCACCAAAACTTGGGCCCTCTGTCTTTGCGTTGCACTTTTAAAGGGAACCCGAGGTGAGAATAATATTGAGGCTGCCATATTTATCTCCCTTTAACCATCTTAGCGGTATGGACGAGCTCAGCTCGTCCATCACCGCCGATGGCTGCCGCTCAGGCCCTGCTGGGCCGATTTTGTTCAAATAAAGAGCAGCACACGCAGCCGGCACTTTGCCAGCCGCGTGTGCTGCCCGATCGCCGCCGCTCTGCGGCGATTCGCCGCGAGCAGCGGCGAAAGAGGGTCCCCCCAGCCGCCTGAGCCCAGCGTAGCCGGAACAAAAAGTTCCGGCCAGCGCTAAGGGCTGGATCGGAGGCGGCTGACGTCAGGACGTCGGCTGACGTCCATGACGTCACTCCGCTCGTCGCTATGGCGACGATCTAAACAAAACAAGGAAGGCCGCTCATTGCGGCCTTCCTTGTTTATTCTGGGCGCCGGAGGCGATCGGAAGAACGCCTCCGGAGCGCCCTCTAGTGGGCTTTCATGCAGCCAACTTTCAGTTGGCTGCATGAAATAGTTTTTTTTAAATTTAAAAAAAACCCTCCCGCAGCCGCCCTGGCGATCTTAATAGAACGCCAGGGTGGTTAAGCAATACCAGTTGCCTGGCTGCCGTGCTGGTCCTCTGCCTCTTATTCTTTCAACCATAGACCCTGAACAAGCATGCAGCAGGTCAGGGGTTTCTGACAATATTGTCAGAACTGACAAGATTAGCTAGCTGCATGGCTTGTTTCTGGTGTAATTCAGTTCACTACTACAGCCAAATAGATCAGCAGGGCTGCCAGGCAACTAGTATTGTTTAAAAGGAAATAAATATGGCAGCCACCATATCACTCTCACCCTGGGTTCACTTTAAATTAGTTAGCCCCGCCCTCATCCGGTCATGACCACGCCCATTTTTTCGCCGCGGCGTGCTTCGCGCGCCGCAGGTTGTAGCCACACCCACTTTTTGCCAGGTCGTCAGCCCCCCCGGAAATTGGTCCAGCACCTGCATAGCACCCCCTAAAAAAATTTCCTGGAGCCGCCACTGCTGCTGAGTTCCACGGATGCAGACCAAGGAGGATGCCACTTCTCCAGATAAGGCACGCAAAAGCTCGTTTGGCCTTTGCAAATGCTCATCTGGACTAAAAAGACGACTTCTGGTCGTCTTCTGTTCTATGGTGTGATGAAATAAAAATTGAATTGTTTGGTCACAATGATATTTCCTTTATTTGGCATAAAAAGAAGCCTTCAACCCAAAGAACACCATCCCCACTGTCAAACATGGTGGTGGGGACATAATGCTTTGGGGGTGTTTTTCAGCCAATCGCAGTAAATGGCACCATGAAAAAAGAGCAATACATGAGGATTCTCAGCAGTCTGCAGAGAAACTTGGCCTTGGGCACCAGTGGACATTTCAGCATGACAATGACCCAAAAACCACAGCAAAAGTGGTGAAGAAATGGTTACCAAACAACAACATTAATGTTTTGAAGTAGCCCAGCCAGAGTCCTGACTTGAATCCAATTGAAAATCTGTGGAGGGAGCTAAAGATCAGGATGATGGCAAGAAGACCCTCCAACCTCAGAGCTCATTGCTAAAAATGAATGTGCAAAAATATCTGTGGAGACCTGCTAAAAGCTGGTCTGCAACTATAGGAAGCATTTGATTGCTGCAATAGCCAATAAAGGCTTTTCCATTGATTATTGAGAAGGGTGTGAATAATTTTGGACTGGACACTTTTTTTTTTTTCTTTTTTCTCAAATGTAAATAAAAGCGGAGTGTGTTTTTCCACAATGATGCCTCTTATTACATTTTGGGAGACGCCTATGTTATGTCCCATCAAAAAATGACTTGCAGGTTGAATAAAAGTAACTTTAAGTCAAAATTTGCCAGGGGTATGAATAATTATGGGCAGCACTGTAGATGAGATGCTAAGAATTTTAAGTTGAAGCAAACTTTGTCAATTCCCCACCGCTTAGCATTGGACCAGTCAAATTCAGTAGCTTCTCAACCAAGATGACCATTACTGTCTGCCTTGGCCAAGAACTGTCCAGTGCATACATGTCAGGCGCTGACCTGTGGGCCAAAACAAGGTCGTAGAGCCATCAATTTTGGCCTGCAAGTGGTTTCCCCATTTTGCATTAAGTTTGGCCCACTCTAGATAACCAAAGAAGACATATTGGAGGTAAAGCCCTAGATCACCAGGGAAGACATATGGGGGATGGAGGGGAAAGCACTAGACACCGGGGAACTGCATAGGGGATAGAGGGGAGTTACTAGACCCCAGGGAACTGTATAGGGGAGGGAGGGGGTCACTAGACACTCGAGGTCGGATTTCTACTTTGTGCCTCTAGGCCAAGTATGTTGTGGCTTCCCTTTCTTGTACAGCAGCGCCCCTCCTATTCCTTGTGCAGCCCCCTCTTCCATGTACATCAGCCCCTCTCTTTCATGAACAGCTACCTTAAACATCAGTTTTTCTTTTTTCATGTGATGCCGCTCATTTTCACCCTCCTCTTTTATATGTAACGACCCCTCTTTCATGTCCAGGTGCCCCTTGGCCCGCATCTGCCAAAGGCCTTGGCCTTTGTGGCCATTCCAGAAATCCGGCACTGTAGACACTAGGGAACTGTATAGGGGAGGGAGTGGGCCACTAGCCACCAGGGAACTGTTTAGGAGAGGGAGGGCATTATAAGGCAGGGAGGTGGCCACTAGACATTGAGGTTGGCCTACAACTTGGTCCCAGTGTTCAATTTCGTCCCACTTTGTATTTGAGTTTGACACTAGTGTGTCTGGTGTGTGTAGGCTTAACTGCCAGTGGATTGGCTATTAGTCAATGTGGATAATGTGGGCCCATCCCACGTCTATGGAACTGGAATTTGTCTGCCGAGAGGAATGTGTGAGGGCAACTTGCTATTTACCCTTTAGCCAGTCAGGGTTGTTGAGTATATTTGCATATGAAATGCATATACCTGGGTATTGGGTGACAGAATACTGTCTGGACTCTGAGAACAATCTTGACATTATTTCTTCTGTAGAAGGATGACTCTTGTCGGAGGAATGTAGCTGGATAACAGTCCAGAGAGGGTGTGTTAAAGAAGCAAAAGTAGTAAATTCAGAGTAATGCACAAACTTTATTATGACATACAGACACCATATAGTTTTTCACTTTATTTGCTGAACACTATATAGGGTCTCTCACAGACTCTTTATCTTTGACACATATAGCCAGAATTAGTAATTGCAATCTCTGGTACTGCAGAATTGTTATGATCGCTTCTGCAGCAGGTATTGCTGGCAGTAGTAGTGCTGCTGAGGCAGTTCTGATCTCTTTCCATGCAAGCTGCATAGCTTTGTCTGCCTTTCCCTGCTGTCAGCTTGTGACTGATTATCATTCACCTGTGTGGGAATCTGCATGTCTGCTCCCATTGGATGACCTCAGTATAAAGATCTGCTTCCTGCAGGGTTTCCTTGGGCTATCATAGTTTCAGTGTAAGCTAGTCTTGCTGTTGCTCAGCCCCAGACCGTGTTTCTTGTTCTAAAGATACTTTGCTGGTTTTGCATCATATATTGGTTCATTGCCCATATATATGCATACCAGCACGTTTATTATTTTCCTTGTATTCGTGTTACGTTGATACATCAGTGTCGCTGATATATACGTACACGAACTGTTTATATCCTGTGTTCAGTTAGTCAGTTCCAGCACGTTTTGGTGGTTGCGCGTATCGTGATCACCCGTGCTGAGCTAGTTATCCTGTTCCTGGTCCTGTTTGTGGATTGCGTTCATCTCTGCGAAGAGATAGCGAATCCTTCTGAATCCTGTCCTGTTTCCGTTTGTGGATTGCGTTCATCTCTGCGAAGAGATAGCGAATCCTTCTGAGTCCTGTTCTCTGTATTGCTCCAGTTCTAGTCAGTGTTCCTGCTTATGTCATATATCGGTTCATTGCCGATATATACATATGTTAGTCAGACGTTACAAATAGTTTCATTGATAGCTGTAATTGTAATACGCTAGGAAAACATACTTATTGTATATTTATCTGTGTTACGTTCATCTATCTTGATCCTGCTATTTCCTGACTATCCTGTCCTGTCTTTGTGAGGCACGCCATCGCTGCAAACGCATTGGCTGCCTCATTCCAGTCTGTCTTGTTGTGGACGCTTGCTGTCACTAAGTAATGGCTAGTTAAGCAAGCGTTCATTCTGTCTACCTGTCCTGATCTCCTCAGTTCTGGTTTATGCGCTCAGCGCTACTTTGCGCTGAGACGTTTTCACGAAAGTATTGTTTGTGGCTGTTCGGATCTGCATCGGCTCTGTGCGCCACAATCTCCTATTGGAGTCAGTCCTCTCCTCCACTAAACTGGGGATATCCTGATTCCTTGTGCTGGTGTGTGTACCCCCTTCACGTCAGCTTATGCATCGCGTGCTGACCGTGGAGAATACACCTCCAAGCGTGACAAGAATATTTCTGTAGCACTTTGGAAATCAGTATGTGCTCCTTCTCTCTACTGATTTATTGGTCCTCCGAGGAAGCCTGCTGTTTGTGGCGAAACACGTTGGAACAATTTTAGATGAATGAACATGGTCTTTCTATGTTGGGGACTTTGTAATTTAAAAGATTACTTTCAACTATAATCTCCCACCTGGTTCCAGTATTATTCATTTTATTCTATTGTATACTGATGTATACTTAATAAATATCGTGTGTGTGTGTGTGTGTGTGTATAGTAGTGAACCAAGCAAAATATGAGGGCTGTACTCTAGGCAGAGGTTTATAGCAGATATAAGTGTCCAGCTGCTATTATGATATAAAAAAAAAATGCCTTATACACACCATACAATATTCTCATCATATCGATGAGAAATCCAATAATTCCCAACATGTCTGATCTGTTTCTGATTGAGAAAGGGATCCATTTCGAGATTAAAACTGCACAAAATAGATCCCTTTCTTGATCAGGAGCAGTTCTGACATGTTGAAAGTGATCAAACCCTGTGAAATTTTCGGTTTATCTGATGGGAAAATTGTCTTTTGTACCAGGCCCAAATGAGCAGAGAGCAGGGCTGGACCTTCCATGGAGGAACATGAATCGCATGCTTCAGGGCAGCAACAATTAGAGGGCGGCAGGAGACGACTCCCTTCCCCAAATGTCCCTCACCTTGCACTCCACGTCTTCCAATCCCTAGATACACTGCGCCGCTTCTCTCACCTGCTCTGTGTTCCATCGATGGGATCTCCATCCGCTCGTCCTGTATCCATGGCTACAGCGGTACCTCATGTGACTTGTTACATGCTGCCAGGTCACCTTAGATGCTGCTGTAGTCAGAGAGGAATCAGGACTTCACATGTGGCTGGTGATCCCATCGCTAATCTGAGAGCGGGTGAGTGGTGAGGCGCCAGTGCAGCACATACCCGCCATCCTGGGGATCAGACGCTGCGGGCCAGCAGGGAGGAGATGCTGTCTTGGAGGAAGCAGAGGGAGGTAAGCATAGTGCCAGTACCTGCCATGCACAGCTTGATGAGTCTCTTTTTCGGTTCAGTTTTACACACACACACACACACACACACACACATCAGGGGGGTCCTCATAATGTATTGCTGCAGGCGACAAAGTCTAGAACTGGCCTCGGCAGAGAGCAGAGGCAAGGACTGTGTGCAGGTAAAATGCATACAGTACATATGTACTGTAAAAGGCCCCGATTGACTTGCACAGCTAATTTTTAGTCTCCCCTCTCCATATATGTTTTATGAGTTTGCTGCTCACTGAATACTAATACAGCTTTCTGTAGATCAAAGGATTCCTTCAGATGAGGGAAAGTGATCTGTGACTGGCTGTTAAAGTTTAACAGATTGTAATAGTGTATTCTCCGCAAATAGCAGAGCGTGGCATCTGTCCTCTTGTCAGACTTCTGAAGTATATGTCTAATGCTGGGAATACACGGGCTAATTGGCCGCCGGATCGACTTCAGCCGTGTTGCCGCTCGTCCCCGCCGGCGCTTCCTTATCAGCGTTCGATTCCCTGCCATTGTCCGCCGGCGGGAATCGAGCGGGCGCGGGTCGAGCGGCTTGATCGGTCGGGCCAGCTGAATATTATCAGCTGGCCGGATCAGCTGGTCGATACACGGTACAGAAACGTACCGTGTATCCCCAGCATCAAAGTACGATTACACTATACAATTTGTTTGCCCAATTAGACGTTGGATGCGACATTAGATTTGATCTCGGTACTGTAGTGAAAATAATATAATTAAAAAATTGCTTATTTTTTACAATATTCATTTACAGATTTATTCAGTGTTTGCCCATCATAACATCTTTCCTCTCCCTGATTTACATTCTGGTGGTGACATCTTTAGTTCTGCCAGGTGATCTGTACGGAATGTTCATTTACTGAGAGTTCTATGCACAGAAAGAGAGCTATTGCTTGCTTGGCAGTTAGAAAAAGCAATTATTTCTCACAATGCAAAGAGGTTCACAGGCAACAAACTGTCAGGACCATGGTCATGACATCACACTGTGGGCGGGGTTTCACCACAATACAATATCAGTCATATAGACCCAACCCCCCCCCCCCACCCCACCCCTCATGATCTATTTGGGAAAAGGTAAAGATTTCTCGTAGGAAAGGGGATATCAGCTACTGATTGGGATGAAGTTTAATCCTTGGTTACCGGACCTCTTTAATGTCAGTTACAGGTTGATGGGTGCGCGGATGAATATTGTATGGTTACCTTTAGGCCAGGGATCTCAAACTCAATTTACCTGGGGGCCGCAGGAGGCAAAGTCAGGATGAGGCTGGGCCGCATAAGGAATTTCACAAAAAAGTAAATCAGCAGCTCCGCCCATCCCCCCCCCCCCATCCGTTGCATTGATTTTTATTTCAAAATCAAATTCACACTGAAGCGAACTATCGCCTATCGCCGCCTCTCCCCGCCCCTCTCTGTGAAGGAAGAGTGAGAGGGGCGGGCAGAGGCAGCGATGCACCGCGATTGACGTCAGAAGGGGCAGAGCTGAAGCTGAAAGCTCTGCCCCTTCCAGGAAATGCCGGCGGATTGCCCCCCGGGCGATTTGGGGGCTCTGCAGCCCTCGTTTAGCGGTGGGGATGCGGCGGATTACTTGGGAGCACTGAAGCGAACTATAAGGAAGCTTTTGCCGCCGTGGGCCACAAAATATTGTATCGAGGGCCGCAAATGGGCCGCGAGTTTGAGACCCCTGCTTTAGGCCCTGCTTCTGGCACCCATGCACGGTACAATAAAACTGTTAGATTTTCCATTTGTTTTCAACCAAAACGATTGAATAGGATGAAAGTTGAAAAGAACCTTTTTTTTTTTCGATCAAGAAAAACGAATGATTATCCCATGTTTTTTTTTTCTATAAAAATCCAATCAGACATGTTGGAAAAATCTTTATATTCGATCTAACGGAATAATCAAACTAAATTATCTAATAAAAAAAAATTAAAAATTGTATCATGTCTGGGGCTGGGCATCTTTAGATGGACCGTTGATCTGCTTGGTTACCATGGAGTTAACTGGTGATATGGCAGGGGTCCCTCCCCCTTCCACCTGTGGTGTAAAACAACCATGCTGCTCGTCATTGGTTGGCTGCTTAATGACTGATGTCAGCTGTAGCATCTGACAGTGCAAATTTGGACAGAGGCGCCAGGCAGGTTAAAATGATCTAAAAACAACTAAAAAGGAGTACAGGTGGACTTACCTCCTGAAATTCACAATCGAGATTGTTCAAATCGCAAATAACAATTTATTTTGGCACTCCAACGCGTTTCGCAGGTATAACCCGCTTCCTAAGGCAAGGAGTGCAAGCTCAAAAAGGTCCAATAGTGGCAATGCGCCTCTGTCTATAGCAGTATATAGTCCACCTTGGGTGGAGGGGACTATCCCCTTCTTTCTATCTACAGAGAGCGACTTCTTAAGCCTGAGTGGGGTCAGGTTCTAATGCTCCCCACCTGCATTTCAAGTGGTTGCCTATGTGGTAACCCGTGTTTGTGAGTATATTCACATCTGTTAATTATTTAGCCAACAATTGTTAGACTTACTGCACTATATTGGGCTCTCGGTTTTTTTTTTTGTTTCAAGTGCGTAGCATCTGACAGGGGGTGCTGCAGGCTGATCAGGTGACCCTGGTAGGTGAGCTTTACAATGTAATCCTTCTTGGGTTAGCTAGTGTTAGCAGTGATTGAAGAGGTTTTTAGTGCTGCCTGTGCTCTTGTTGCTGAGGTGTTTTGGCTTTATTTTCAAAACACATTTGAAGCCAAAAAAATAAAAAAAAATAATAATAAAAATCATATATAAGCCACTCTGTGGCTGGGCAGAAAAGGGCAGCGACACTCCAGAGTGCTTATCGATACGTGTTTGTTTTTAAAAAGGTCCTAATGGAGCTGCATTCAAATCACTGTAAAAATCAATTTCTTGAAAAATCACGGACAATAGAATCAGGCCTGGAACCCACTACAAATCGCAAAAAGCGCCATCGCCATCAGTAGCGTTTTTTAATTAGCGATTTTATGAGCGTTTTCTGGCAATTTTGGGAGTGATGTACGCTTTTTGGCTGCAATTGGCGATTTAAATTCTGATTGGTCCTTTCAAATTATCTTTTTTTTTTTTTTTTTTTTTTTTTTTTTTCTTTTACAGTTTGCAGCCATTTAAAATCACACAATTAGCTATGTGTAACGATTCATTAGCGATTTGCCAGCGCTCATATACTTCACATTGAAGTGCACATGCTCCCAAAATGCTGCATGTCCTGCGATTTTGCTAATTGCAATCACTACTGTGGAATTTGTTAAATTCATCTACATTGGTAGAGCGCTTAGGGAAATCGCTAGCGATTTAAAGCGCTCCCTAAACGCTCATAAAAGCGCTCTAGTAGGTTCCAACCCTCATACGGTTTCTGCATACTTATTGTCTGCACATCCATGATGCAAATCTCTCATTCCACCACATCATGGGGGGAAACGCTGCTTTCTTGTGTGGGGCGGTTCTTTCTTTTTTTTTTTTTTTTTTTTTTTTCCTTTAAAGCGGACCGGAACTCAGAACTTCCTCTCTGCTCTAAAACATAAGCAACAGCATAATAACCCTCAAAGAAAAATGTTTTTGTTACAGCTGATACACATCCTGCAATAAATCTGCCGTTTGTCTACTTGCTGCTTTCATGGAAGCAGACAAAGGGTTAACATCCTGTGTTTACATATTAGCTGTGCCTGCCGAGGACTGCTGAATTTCTGTGCTGAGAGATCAAATTACACTTGTGATTACTTGAAGATGAGAGGGAATTAGATAGGCTCTTCTCTCTAAAAACAAACAGTGCATTTATTTCTGTTTTCCTTGTGTCCTGTGCAAGAGTTCAGGTCCACTTTAACATTGTTTAATTACTTTTAGGGTCAGTTTACCTAACTGTGTTTTGGGAGGAAACTCGGGCCCACTGCCCGTGAGTTACACTATTACATTACAATTAGCTCCGCCCACATCCGGTCATGGCAATGCCCACTTTTTTGTAGTAGCATGCGCCGCATGCACCCTTTCCCCCCCACAGTTTTGCCACAATACACTTAGTGTGCCGGGACTTTGAAAAAAAATTAGGTGGGGGAGGTGTCAGTACTCGGCACCGGATGCTAAATATCCTAGGTACACCATTGGTCTAGACCAGTGATGGCTAACCTTGGCACTCCAGCTGTGACAAAACTACAAATCCCATCATGCCTCTGCCTCCCCGAGTTATGCTTAGAGCTGTCAGAGTATTGCAATGCTTCATGGGACTTGTAGTTCCACCACAGCTGGAGTGCCAAGGTTAGCCATCACTGGTCTAGACTGTGATGCAGTGAGAGTGCAGGACTGGCATGTCAGTGGAGGAGGAGGAGGTGGGTAGGGATGAATTTCTCCAATAGGTAATGTATTGATTTTAAATGTAAAACTTTTAGTATAAACGATCATAGGAATTTAATTTGGACCTGGACTCTTGCACAGGACAGAAGGAAAGCCTAGAGAAATGCAACATGTGTGTATTTAGAGAGTTTCGCCTGTCTAATCCTCCCCCCCCCACCCCATCTGTAGCTAATCACCACTGTTTCTCAGCTGTGTCAGCTGGCTGCCTCAGCAGAGCAGCTAATTTGTAAATACATTGGCCTCAATTCACAAAGCTTTATCAAACCCTTTATCAATCATTTGATCATTTACCTCATGGGTAAAATCTAATTTTGAATTTACTAAAGTGTTATAGATTTATTGAATGTTTTTTAAGCGATAAAACATTCGATAAATATATAACACCTTAGTGAATTCAAAATTAGGTTTTGCCCATGAGGTACATTATGAAACGTTTGATAAAGCTTAGGGCATTGAGGCCAGGATGTTAATCCGATGTCTGCTTCCATGAAAGCAGTAAGTAGAAACACTGCGGATTTATTGCAGGATTTGTATCAGCTGTAACAAAGAAATGTTCTTCATATAAAGGCCATTATGCTGTTGCTTATCTTTCAGAGCCGATTGGGAGTTCTGAGTACCAAACATAAAATGGTATGTGAGCCATTGTGGTCTGGCCTAGGAGATCAGAGCAGGCATTGTAGCTAGAGCCATGGGGGGGAGGGATATTTCAGGGTCTCTGGGTCATTCGGTTAAACTGGTGATTCCCCCTTTTTGGGTAACTTTTTAACCTGCTGAACTTGGGAGAGGATTATCCAGAGTTTGCTACTATTGTGTCTGAGCGGCCCTTCCCTGCTCTGTAAATGTGTGTATTGCCATTCAGGCTACCTTGAAAGACTCAGGCTTAAGTATATGAGGATTTAGTAAACACTCTGCAAGTCCTCACTGAGTCCTGAGTCCACATGCCAGGCACACTTATAAGCTGTCATATTTGTCAACAGCCAAGTGGCCATTGTTTGCTGGCTGGTGACACAGTGACAAGCTAGTGACATCATGACAGTCCTTGTGATCAATGATTTGGGGGAAAGACCTGTAAAGCTAGACATACAAGAGGCGGACATATCCCGTGCAGACCGTGCAGCCGCACAGGGGCCCCATGTCCTCTAGGGCCCATGCAGCCGCACAGGGGCCTCATGTCCTCTAGGGCCCATGCAGCCGCACAGGGGCACCATGTCCTCCAGGGCCCATGCAGCCGCACAGGGGCACCATGTCCTCCAGGGCCCATGCAGCTGCAGCACAAGGCATGAGTAATCTCTAGACTGTCTTCCATGTATTTCCTTCTCTACCCCTGAGAAACAGTGATCATTTCTTGTAGCCCCATCAGAGATGGAATAAGATGTAATGGGGCCCTACGCAAGGTCGTAGATTTGGGGCCCACTTCTAGTCCTTTTGGTTGAAGTGGAGAGAGGTCAGAGAAGGTGGCAGGTGTTCCCCATAACACCCACCAGGTCCCAAGCACCTGCCTAGGTTGCCTGGTGGATGATCCTGCTCTGAGTCCCAATCATATACAAATACAAGTATAAATTAATATAGTGCCTACAGAATGTGACCTAAGTTCATGTACTTTTGTTACTGACGTTATATGGATCCAACCATAATCTGTTATGACCATGGCCACTGTCATGGGGCCCTTTTATTTATTTCGCACAGGGGCCCACTGTTGGCCTTGTCCGCCACTGAGCCATACATTATTTAATGTTCACCAAACCTCTCCTTGATTGGAAATGGGTTACAGAGCAGCAATTGTTTTACTCTATGAAATCTTAGTAGCTATCAGACCACCGACATCGCTAACTTTATACCATTCAATGGTGTACAAAGTTACTGCACTGTGACTGCCCTGCATTCCTGTCATTCAGGCCCAGATTAACCTCTGGGGTGCCAGAACATCTGTTCCTATAGGCTCCTCTGACTTCGCCCTCTAGGAGTCTACAAAGTCCCGCTGAGCCGTACCACAAGTGTGCTGGCCCAGCTGTCCCTTCTCCCTTGCTTCCCTTGTCTATTCTATGTAGCTACAGGTGTCCCTTACTATTAGGTAGCCAGAGGTATCCTCAACGTTAAGTAGCTAGAGTTGCCCCAAGTAGTAAGTAGCTAAAGGAACCTCCATATGAAGTAGCTAGAGGTGTCCCCAAGTATCAGGTAGCTAGAGGTGCCCCTGACTGAGGGGAGAGCTCATCAGTTGAATGCAGAGAGCAGGTTGAGCAATCTCTTGTTCACTATCTCATCGGGACTCTGCGTAGGGAGGGATGGAGGCGCTTGGGGAGGGAATCTGGATGCCTTTCCATCATCAGGCGCCTGTAGGCATGTGCCTACAGTGCCTTATGGTAAATTCGGCTCTGACATCGTGCAATAAACAGAATGACATTCCCCAAGTTTTGGATCAGTCAATCAAGCCATAGTTTCTTTTAATTATTTTTTGTTCAGTGTAATGGTTTTAACCTACAGTAATATCTTCCTTGATTTGAAGAAAAGTCCACAAGTGTATGGCTAGGCTTAGGACTACAGCTATGTACACACGCTCAGCAAAAGTTAACTACCTAACGACCGCATCACGCCAAAGGGCGTGACCGTGGCAGCCAATTGGTGTCAGGTCCTGGAGCCGGCTATTGCAGGAGATTGCGCGCATCTCCTGCTTGGGAGGCGGCGCACCGCCCCGCCTTCAGTCTCCGAGCGGTGATCGCTGCTCGGGAGACTGTTAGATGGCGAAACCGCCGTCTTTTTACTAAGTACAGAGCTGCGATCTTCAGCAACGTTGTACTGGCCCACAGGAGAGTGATCGGCTTTCATAGGCTGAAGCCTAGGACAGCCGATCGCGTCATTGGCTGGCTGGGGGGAGGGAGCGTTTTCAGGGAAAAAAATAAATAGTAATTTTAAAAAAACAAACAAAAACAAATATTGATAAATAAAAAAATAAACAATGGGGCGATCAGACCCCACCAACAGAGAGAGAGCTCTGTTGGTGGGGAGAAAAGGGGGCGGGGGGGAATCACTCGTGTGCTGTGTTGTGCGGCCCTGCAGCTTGGCCTTAAAGCTGCAGTGGCCAATTTAGTGAACATTGGCCTGGTCTTTAGGGGGGTTTAACACTGCGGTCCTCAAGAGGTTAAAACGTCCGATAAACTACAGTTTGCGCTTTATCGGACGACAATCTTGTAAAAAAAAAAAGTAGCCAGATGTCAGCGATTAGAGACCAATATATCAGGTATTTTGCCTGATTCATCCGGCAGATCAATTCCGACAACTGTTGGGCAGATATCATGCAGTTGCACCGGTGTTTACCAAATCAGCTGATTTCGGCGTGCGGCTTTAAGAGCTGAGCACCGAAACTGGGCGCCATCATAGCAGTAATGCTATGATGCGTAGCAGTAGTTCAGGGCTCAGGCGGCTGCCAGACCCCGAATTAAATCTCCCTCCAAGTTGCGACAACTCGAAGAGGGAATAGTATTTAATGCCGCCTCGGAGTTTAGTGGCAGCAGGGAGAGCCGTCATTCGGCTCTCCCCACGCCGAACTGAGCGGCGCCGATATGACATGCACCTCTGTGTACAATTGTTGTACACAACGGGTGCATATCCTGCATAACGTCACTTCTGTTTGTGCATGCAGTATTTACATAAAGTTGGTTGCTTGCAATTACGATGTACGGACAATGTAATGGGAAAGACTGTCTTTGTCTCCGGTAATGCTTCACGATTATGGTTATTTGCGGCAACTTTTGTTGAGTGTGTACAGACAATAAAGAGGAACTGTAGTAAAAATAACATAATACAATTGCTTATTGTTTACAATATTCATTTAATTATAGATTGAGCCAGTGGTTTGCCCATTGTAACATCTTTCCTCTCTATAATTTACATTCTGACATTTATCCCTGGGGGTGACCTCTTTCTTTAGCTGTATGGAATGTTCATTACTATGTTGCATTATTATTATTGATTTATATAGTGCCAGCCTCTTCCTGGTCAACAGAATACAAGGTATTGTACTCTGCATAAACGATCATGCTATGGGCATGGCCGGTTGTAAGCCAAGGCCACGGCCTAGGGCACCACAGGATCAAGGGTGGATGGACAGCAGGCTATACTGGGGGGTGAAGGGTCATCTGGCTTCTTAAACTAGAGGAAGGGAGGGGAGGAGTCATCAGGCTATCTAAACTGGAGGAGGGGGGAGGGTTATCTGTCTACCTGTACTGGAGGTGGGGGGGGGGAGGGTCATCTGGCTACCTATACTGAAGGGTCGGCTGCTGACAGTGGCCTTGGGCGGTAAAGAGTAGAAATCTGGCCGCGTTGGTGAGTGAACACATGTAGGGGAGTTGGAGGGCATGTTGTAGCACCAGACATTTGTTGCCTGGAGATCCTTTTTACTACAACATGTATACTTATTGAGGTTCACTGGCACATCATGCAGTCAGGGCCAGTTCTCTCATGAAGCAAGGTGACACATTTGCACCAGGCGCAGAGATTTCAGGGGTGGCATGTTTGTACTCTGTTTACACTAACAGCATGCAGTCAGAGTAGAAGTAGAAGCAAGAAGAGAGCGTGAGGAAAAAAAGGTCATAATTGGTGGGGGGAAAAGCAGCTTGTTGCGCTGCGTGATGAGTCTGACAGTGCGTGAGGAGGGGAAGGGGGGGGGGGAGGCAAGAAAGCAGCAGTGTTTCATTTGACTTGCACAGCAGAAGGGAGTAGGTGGCACTGCCATCCTAACTGAGGAGGAATGGAGTGGCTGAGGGTGAGCAGTGTGTTTGTCACAGACTCACATCCAGCCAGTGTGCTATTGTACTGAGCTGCAGCATATTGTGTTAGAACATTAAATAAACGAAGCAGAGTAAATTGTCGGGTGCTGTGCGATCATTCCAAATCGGGGGGCTGGGGGGGACTTTATCCTCACAAGTTTGCCTCGGGCAGCAAAAAGTCTAGAACCGTTCCATGTGTACGAGGACATGTGGTTTTTAAATCATATTCTGTTTCACTATGGATGTTTTTTGGTATATTTCCTTCAAACCAATTTAAAATTAGTTCCTTGTGCTGCTTCAATAAAGCAGTCCCCATATTTTTAAAGTCAGATATACACATCTGATTGACTGTATATATGATGTGTACACAGGAATCTTTTATATATACTACATAACATCTATGCTGTAAGTATAAAGCCTGATGTGTAGCCGTGTCACTAATAGAGATGGTCAATGAGATGGAAATAATTCTGCGTTGATTCTGATTTATGCAAATGTACTCTCTTTGCTCATGAAATCAAATAATTTGATATGTTAAAATTTGGTTTGGTGACTATGAATTAAATGGTACCTGAGAAGGATGAAAAGAAAAGTTTTAGACATACCTGGGGCTTCTTCTAGCCCCCTTCAGGCTAATTAGTCCCTCGCTGTCCACCTCCACCACCCGGATCTTCTGCTATGAGTCCTGGTAATTCAGCCAGTCAGCGCAGTCCGGCCGCATGCCGCTTCCACAGCCAGGAGCATTCTGCACCTGCGCAACAGTGCTGCAGTGCTGCGGCAGAGTGTGTGCTTGCGCACTACGCCAGACTGGCTTAAGTACCTGGACTCATAGCAGAAGATCCAGGTGGCGGAGGAGGACAGCGAGGGACTGATTAGCCTGAAGGGGGCTGGAGGAAGCCCCAGGTATGTATAAAACTTTAATTTCATCTGTCTCAGGTTTACTTTGTTACACAGTAGTACTATACTCTACATATGCACTCCCAACAGAGCTGCAGGGAATCCACTGAGAATGCTGTGCACATTGAACACAGAGGTGTTTATCACCCATAAACCTGGTTCAGATTGTGCATGAAGAATGTGTAATAGAGGAAGAATCTCCTCATTTCCCTGCAGAGTACCTGCACATCACTCTTACATGCACCCACAGTCACATTGCCTAGGGCCTGATAGATGTTCTTTGATCCAGCCTGTACCTTTTTTACAAGTACTCTTACTAAGGACTAGTTTTAGTCTATGACTAAAGGGAATAAATATGGCAGTCTCCATATCCTTCTCACTTCAGTTGTCTTTTAAAATTCCTAAGCGTTGGCAGTTAAGAGACGCATTTCATGTTACATACTTTCATTAAACAAGATTGTAATATGCAAATTAGAGGAGTCGGTGGAATCCTAAACTTCGGATTCGGTGGATTTTTGTACCGACTCCATAGCCCTGATTTCAACAGCAACTGGTCTGAGTGTATTAAGTTTTATAAAGCTGCTAATCCTGCATTCAAAACTTTTTCTGTGGTTATGATTTGGAGTTATCACATACTTAAAGGGGAACTTCAGCCTAAACAAACATACTGTCATTAAGTTACATTAGTTATGTTAATTAGAATAGATAGGTAATGTAATCTTTTACCCACCCTGTTTTAAAAGAACAGGCAAATGTTTGTGATTCATGGGGGCTGCCAT
Source organism: Hyperolius riggenbachi (assembly GCF_040937935.1). NCBI lineage: Eukaryota > Metazoa > Chordata > Amphibia > Anura > Hyperoliidae > Hyperolius > Hyperolius riggenbachi. Next base: position 43,539,803 of record NC_090655.1, read on the forward strand.
CTTTGTCATGGGGGCAGCCATCTTTTTGGTTGAAAGGAGGTGACAGGGAGCATGAGACACAGTTCCAACTGTCCTGTGTCCTGATTACTCCTCCCAACTGCACACGCTAGGCTTCAAATGTCAAATTCAAAATGTAAAAAAAAAAAAAAATTGCACCAAAACAGCAGAACGAGAAAAACAAAATCAGAAATCCCATCATGCTTTGCACAGCATTAGGGGAAAAATGCCCGGGCAGTTTTCTTCTGTGCAGGTAAAAATGAGGCTTGTATAAGAGAAACAGAAACAGAAAAGAAAGTTCTGATGCTGTGAAACTGTTAAACACCAAGCCTTTTCAGTGCTGCTGAGTCGATTTTTAGTCTGGAGGTTCACTTTAAGGAGCACTGGCCCTTTAGTAGTCAGTGCCAAACAGTTGCATGCTGGGGGTTCTTTTTTATCTATAATATATTCCTCCTCTTCCATTTTCCCCCCTGCCTAGCTGCTTATCTGAAACACAATCCCCCGCTCACTTGTGTTTACAAGGTGACTCAGCAATTGGAGGAGAAAAGAAAAAAAAAAAGATAAGGGCCGAAATGACATCAGTATTTAGCCTCAGCTGTGGGCAAAAGACATGGTTCCCACTAGGAAGAGAATTCTCTTAATTTACTATATAAAATTCACTGAAATCAAAACGTGGACAGTGTTATGTAAGTAGATCAAGTATTTATCTACTTATGTATGTGTTTTTTCCCCCTGGCATAGTATGGATAAATAATCCTCCTGCTTTAACACCAACATGTATGCATGCAGTACACTTTGTTGTATGAGAGTCAGTATATGGTCAATATTAGGTCAATGTCTTGTTTATACTTGCTACGCTGGATTTGCACTTACCTCCTTCAGTTCCAGGCGTGTGTTTGTTTTTTTTTCTCTATGTATGTGTGTGCACGCGTTTGTGCTCGATATAATGGATAGCCATGCCGATGCATGAATGTCAGTTTGTTTTTCTATGCGTGGAAGAGGGCATTTAAATGGGAAACAGACCCTTGATTTGCAATGGGTTGATAGATAACGCATTTTTTTTTTTTATGCTCAATAAACACAAACCAGCATAGCAAGTGGAGATGCAGCTTTACATTTACACTCACACTTGTACATATTTATCAGAATCGCAGTGTGCAAAACTGCTGTTATTGCATTCTATGTATGAGCGCTGGGGTTGCATGATATACACCTGATATTCAGGGCTGCCTATCTGGAAAGGCCCGGGCCTTGGGTGGCTGCAGCCTAAGGGAGCACCTGCACATGAATTAGGCATTGCTATATATATGAAAGAGAAGGCTGCAAAAGGGGAGCAACACATGAAAATGGAAGCCAATGCCCAAGGTTCATAAGAGAGGAGCTGCAGTACAGGGATGATATACATGGAAGAGGGGGCTGCACATGGAATGGGAGGGGTGCTGCAGTACATGGATGATACACATGGAAGAGGGGGTTGCACATGGAATGGGAGGGGCTGCAGTACATGGATGATACACATGGAAGAGGGGGCTGCACATGGAATTGGATGGGTGCTGCTGTACTTGGATCATACACATGGAAGAGTGGGCTGCACATGGAATGGGAGGGCGCTGCTGCACATGGATGATACACATGGAGGGGCGGCACATGGAATGGGAGGGGCTGCTGTACATGGATGATACACATGGGAGAGGGGGCTGCACATGGGATAGGAGGGGCTGCTGTACATGGATGATACACATGGAAGAGGGGGCTGCACATGGAAGGGGAGCCCAACATACCAGTACTTTGCCTAGGGCAGGGGTGTCAAACTCGAATACAAAGTGGGCCGAAACTGAACACTGTGACCTAATCGCGGGCTGATCTCATAGTCTCCTGGCCACCTATCTCCCTTATAAAGTTCCCTGGTGTCTAATGGCCCCCCTCCAACCCCTATACAGTTCCCTGGTGTCTAGTGGCCCCCACCCTTCCCTATAGAGCACCCTAGTGTTTAGTGCTTTCCCCCTACCTCCCCCATATGGCTTCCCTTATGTCTTAGGGCTTTTGTACCCAATATAGCTTTCCTGGTGGACTACAGTGGGCCAAACATAATGCAAAGTGGAGAAACCACTTGGGGGCCAAATTTAATGGCTCTGAGGGAGCCAGATTTGGCCCACGGACCAGAGTTTGACATGTATGGCCTAAGGGCACAAACCGTATGAATCCAGCCTTGATGGTATAATAGAAACCCGACCCATGGCACGTGGCATTATAGAGTCAAATTAACATTGTATAGTCACATGACATATTGCCGAGAGACATGACATGATGTATCATAGTCACATGACATGTTATTACAGGAAAACATGAATTGACATGTGGTCAATTACTATATTTGACCAGGTGCAACCCATAATTTCACACATTGGAATACTATAACCACATGGGTATCACACTGATGGTATTTGGTGTTAATAATAAAAGGGCATGAATTGGAGTTTGGTATTTGGACTAAAGTGATGTGAAATGCATCATGATTTATTATAGACTGATGAGCTGGTGAACCTCAATGTGATGATTTTACAGGTCCTCTTTAACATCACTGGCTGGATAGTATTCCAATACTACTGCGGCCAAATAGATCAGCAGGGCTGCCAGGCAGCATGTATTGTTTAACAGGAGATAAATATGGCAGCCTCCATATTCTTCTCACTTCAGCTGTCCTTTTTAAAATACAATAATTGAAAGTATATTAACCTTGGGGGAGCTGTGGAACCCAGTCTTAAGCCCAGCAAAAGCCACAAACAGCCTTAGAAATTGGTCTTCATCACTGTGAGTACTGCCAGCGATTTGTGCTGGCTGGGTGAGATTGCTGGTTAGTTGAGTTGAGGATAACCAGGACTCTAGGAAGTGACACTGGTCATGAAGCGTGCGTCGGCAGCCCCTGAGGAAGTGAAACGTGCATCAGGCAGCCACCGATGAAGTACACGGGTCATGAAATGTGCACCAGGCATGGTAATTTATGCTGGAGCGGAATATTTTTTTTAGATGTAATGGAATAGTTTCCATAGTCTGTGATGGTCCTCCTTAAGTAACTGTAAACGTCATGGTTTTGTAATATATCACTGTAAATGGTATGGCTCTGTAGTGCTGGGAAAGCCCTCTTGTTGGTGAAGTAGTCATTACACAATATTTTTGTAATATGTACATATCACGGGGTGTGGCAAATAATAGTTTGTTTTGATTATTTAGCTCTGTGTGTGCTGTGAATAGTTCTAATCCTTAACAACAAGCCCTTCCTCTTCCTCTGCTCACACCTCTCATACGGAGGCTGCGTTTGGTAAGCCAGTTTTGGTGGTCTGTGTCATGTGATCATCTGTAGCTCCACCCTACCTATGTAAAGAAAAAAACGCAACCTTAACCATCCCCTCCGCCGCAACAACCCCCCCCCCCCCCCCCCCAAAAAAAAAGCCCTGAACCCTTCCCCTTCCACCACCGGGAAAAAATTAAAATGGCAAAAACTGGAGGTGCCCAAACTTCCGCCGTTAACCAAGATATCAGGGGCTGCACACGAACTGTGGAGCATTAGGGCTATGCACACACACTGGGAGGCATAGGGGACACACACACACACACACACACCAACACACACCAACACACACCAACACACACCAACACACACCAACACACACCAACACACACCAACACACACCAACACACACCAACACACACCAACACACACCAACACACACAACACACACAACACACACACACGGTGAGGTCTGCATCTACCAAGAAGTCCTTTGCGATCTACCTAATGGGCACCCCTTCTGTAGGGCATTAGGGCTGCACATACACAGTGGGCATAGCTCCCAACTGTCCCTCTTTCGGAGGGACAGTCCCTTTTTTTGAGAGCCCTGTCCATCTTTCCTCCTCATTTGTCCCTCTTTCAGGACTTTTCCCCTATTTCTATATAGATATATATATTTCTATACCAAAAATGTGTTTGACTCTAAACTTTATTCCCATCCTTTAAATTGATATATTGCTAATTTTAAAATGTTACTATGAAGGAAAATGAACCAGGATAGAAAGGAACAGTGTGGTATGAATTATAAAACCTATTTTTCTTATGAAATCTTTATGGTATGCGTGACTAGGGATGTGGTGGGGGCGTGATCAGGGGTGTGGCAGGGGCATGGCTTAAGTGTCCCTTTTTTCTTATCTCAAAAAGTTGGGAGTTATAAGTGGGGGACATTAGAGATACTTACACCTATACACGCTGGGGTGTATTAGGGCCACACATATCACACACGGTCATTAGGGACACACACACACTCGCACACCTACACACCCGCACACCTACACACACACACACACACACACACACACACACACACACACACACACACACACACACACACACACACACACACACACACACACACACACACACACACACACACCTACACACACACACACCTACACACACACACACCTACACACACCTACACACACCTACACACACACCTACACACACCTACACACACCTACACACACCTACACACACCTACACACACCTACACACACCTACACACACACCTACACACACACCTACACACACACCTACACACACACACCTACACACACCTACACACACCTACACACACCTACACACACCTACACACACCTACACACACCTACACACACCTACACACACCTACACACACCTACACACACCTACACACACCCACACACACCCACACACACCCACACACACCTACACACACCTACACACACCTACACACACACACCTACACACACCTACACACACCTACACACACCTACACACACCTACACACACCTACACACACATACACACACATACACACACCTACACACACATACACACACATACACACACACACACACACACACACACACACACACACACACACACACACACACACACACACACACCTACACACACACACACCTACACACACCTACACACACCTACACACACCTACACACACCTACACACACCTACACACACACCTACACACACACACCTACACACACACACCTACACACACACACCTACACACACCTACACACACCTACACACACCTACACACACCTACACACACCTACACACACCTACACACACCTACACACACCCACACACACCTACACACACCTACACACACCTACACACACACACCTACACACACCTACACACACCTACACACACCTACACACACCTACACACACCTACACACACATACACACACATACACACACATACACACACACACACACACACACACACACACACACACACACACACACACACACACACACACACACACACTGGGGGACATTAGATAGAAACACACACACACACTCGGAGCATTAGGGCTGCAGACACACACTGAGACCCCTGATCATTTCTAAAAAAATGTTAATAGGTTCCTTTCCTGCTGTCTGGGAGGGTGTTGGAATATTCTCAATAATAATAATAATAATAATAATAATAATAAATAATAATAACAATTTGTGCTGTTTGTAGAGTGCCAAGCATTGTGCTGGGATCAGTGACTGCAGGTGGCTGCCTGCAGGAGTCCTCTCTATCCCAGCTGTACATGTAAACCTGCAGAGACTCCGGAAACAGGGTGTGTGGACTCTGGACGGGCGGAGTGCAGTTAATTATAGTATAACCACTCAGGCTGCTGCTAAGGCAGGAATAAATTGGGCTAGTCAGGTACAGCCACACTTAACCTCCAATTCTTGTTTGTTTGCTTTCCCTGGCATTTGTTCTGACAGCTGTAACTGTCTCTTCTGCAGGTGAGGGCAGGAGGGCTGCTGTAGATGGAAGTAGTAGAGTCACTGTAGGTTTGGGCAGCTGCTGTTAGTTTGGGCGGTGGGGCCACTGTAGATTTGGGCAGGGAGCTGATGTCGATTTGGGTGAAGGGGATTGCTATAGGCTTTGAGGGGGGGGGGGGGGGGGAGTTGGTAGGTTTGGCCAGAAGGTGCCCTGGTTTGGCCAGGGAAGCCTCTGTAGGTTTTGGCCAGAGAGAGCACTGTAGGTTTGGCCTGGGGGCCTGTTGTAAGTTTGGACAGGAGGGGTTGCTGTAGGATTGGGTTAGGCTTGGCGGCTGTAGGTTTGGGGGGAGTTTGGGTGGAAGGTGCTGTAGGTTTGGGCAGGGGGTCACTGAAGGTTTGGCCAGGGTAGCTGCTGTGGGCTTGTGTGGGGGGGAGCACTGCAGGTGTGGCCGGGGGGGGGGGGGGGGCACTGTAGGTTGGGGGAGGGGGGCACTGTAGGCTTTTTAAAGTAAAGGAAACCCCAATAATCCCTCAGGAGATGATAAACTGGTCCAAAACAACCTGTCAGATCTGTCAGAATTTTACTGCCTACTGTAAGTGAAAGGGAACATACGAGAAAAGTATTGTATAGTGAATTTTAATCTGGGAGAAATGCACTTCCTATAACTATGTATACACAAGTAGTTTACATTTCATAATTTTTCATGATAGCAGTCCTTTAAGAGCTTCTAATAAAGCAGGGTTATCTAAGTATTGGGAGTTTTCATCAACTGTCAGCATTACTAATGTTATTTGATTGGCTTCCTCTCTAATTGTCCGTTTCTGTTACAGATGGAGTGACCATGGAAAGTGCAAAAGATGGCAAGGCATCGGAGGGGGATGAGGACAGCCCCTCAACATCCGCAGCAGACACAACTCAAACTACAGAAGACCTTCACACCACACACATCAAGGAAGACACTGCACAGCAAATGCTGACTTGTGAAACTGGAAATACTGGGAACGAGTCCAGTACACCTCCCTGCGATAATCAAGGAACAGCTGGTCAAGGGTTACATGGCACGTCACCAGCAGCCAATGATAACCCAGTTAAAGTGCAGAATGCCAGTTCAGCGAGTCAGCTGGAGTCCCATGACGAGGAGACCACCCTGGACAAACATGCGGAGCAGGGGACATCATCCAGTGATGAGAGCGGGGACTGGGAGACGGCCAGTGAGGAAAGCATTGCATATGAAGAAGCTTCTGATCATGAAACAGAAAAGAGCCCAGGTGGTGACAGAAATATGGACAGTAAGGGTCAGGAGAACACAGAGGAGAACTGTGGGGATCTTCTGGAGAAAGCTGGTAGAGTAGATGCTAGTCAACCAGCAGAGGAGGCTGAGCATTACACTGAAACAACGGAGGGAAGAGAAACTCTGGAAGAGCAGGCTTTCATTCAGGAAATAGGACCTGATACTACTGAGGCAACTAGTGAGGGGCACATGGCTCTTGATGACATAACTGAAAGGGAGGGGGCATCATCTAATTTTGACACATCACATGAGGAGGAGGCGGGACTTATTATGGGGAGGCAGGAAAGTGAGGAATTTGAGCCTCATTCTGACAACATAATTGCAGAGTGGACTGAACCTGATGTTCTTAATATTAGGTCTCCTTTTGAAAAGATGGTTGATGAGGAGTCCACACCAACGGCTGACATGACCATTGGCGAGGGTTCTATGGTTCATGAGGATATAAACAATGAAGGCAAGGAGCACCAGCTGAATGAGTCCTTCAGTGAGAAAGATGATGTTCAGGTTCAAAAGACTATCTATGATGCACTGGAACCCTATGCTGACAAAACAAGGTGTCCACCTGAGGGTATGGATCATGAACATGCTGAGGGGGCAGTGTATGACAACACAGGGCCTCATATTATTCAGTCCCTTTGTGAAGAGGCATGGCCTAGTATGATGGAAAGTGAAGTGAGTGGGCATCAAGAGCCTTGTGTTGAGTCTGGTCACAAGGAAGTCCTAATACCTGAAGAACATGTCATGAAGGAGACTGGAGATAATATAGAGGACACAGCCATTGAGTGGGAAATAGCACATCATGACAGGAACATTGGAGGGGTTGTCACTCATAGTGTCGAAAATGTAAGTGAAGGAGCTGAACCAGTCTCCGAACACCAGTTGACTATAGAGCTTGAAGGAGACTGTGGGGAAAGCTTTAGTGAGGAAAGTGACAACAAAGACATTACTAGTGCTATAGCACTAAGTTATGAAGCAACCATTACTGAAAAGGTAGCTGATGAGCAAGAGGAGACTTTCAACAACAAAGTGGAGGTAGAGGGTCAACAAACTATCAACACAAGCTTCAAAGATGAACAAAAAGCAGTTCATAAATATGACATTGAGGGAGATGAAGAAATAGTTAGTGAAGGAATGGAGGTTGAAGACTATGTTGGCCAACTAGCAGACAGTTACTCTGAAGGCACTTCAACTAAAAATGCAGAGGATGTTGGCAAAGAGATGGTCGATCAAGAATCAGGTGGCGATGAGGAAAACGCTGGAGGCAAAGAGACAGAATGTAACTATTCTGAAACCGGCAGTGAGCATCCAAAGGATGACCATAAAAGAACAATAGAACAAGGACTCTCGGGTAACTATACGGAGATTGCTCAAGAGGAGATACTGGGAAATCGATCAGTAAGTGATGGCAAAGAGAACTTGGATGACAATGGAGAAATGCATGATGTGAGCGCAGCTGTAGAGCTTTACAATGAACAAAGTGCTTCCCTAATCAAGCGTGAGCATCTTAACGATGGACTTATTTATGGGGATGAGATGTCTACTGACAGTATACATACTGCTGAGCATGAAGAAAGGGTTCTTGAAATTGTTGACCTCACTGAGATGTCTAGTTTAACTACTTTGATACCTGAATCAGAACCTGACCGTGTAGAAGACGAAAGTGAAAACATAATGTCCGTAGAGACATTGGGAAGGGATGCTGACATCCAAAATAATGACTTTGCAGAGAGAACCCTCACTGAGCATTTTAGTGAGGAAACTGGGTTGGCCAAAATTGCAGCAGATCAGAAAGGTGAAGAAATTTGTCAACAGACTTTAGAGAACCTTGAAGATGTTCAGAGTTCTTTCGTAAAAGAGAGTGCTGAGGGTTCTGAGTCAGACACTGATAGTGCAAAAGTGACAGCTTTGCAATTTCTCAAACGGGAGCTGAAAACTTTCCTCCTAGCGGATGAGGCGTCAAAACTAAAATCTAATGAGATGGGAGACACTGAGTTCCTACTGGAAGCCAGTGAGACACTTTCCAGTGACCTTCTAGACTTAGATATTGACAGTGCAGGGTCTGCTAATGATGGAGTCGCTATCACGTGTAATGAAACTGATGCAGAAAGCAAGATTGATATCCCTGCACAGGAACTCTTAGCTCCAACAATAACTACAGAGGATTATGCTGAATTTTGTTTAGATCGCCCAGAAACTAGGTATATTTCAGATGTAAAACCAATACATATGAAGCCTGTGGACTTCTTAAGTGATGCTTTCCAGACCATGGACATTGATGACAAATTAACACTAAACAAAAGTGACATGGCAGATATTAGGCAAAATCTTAAAGACTCTCTCTACATGGACATGACTGATTCTGTTTGCACAGAACAAAGTTCTCAGCTTGAGGAGTCATTAAACCTTAGCTTCCAAAAATTAACAGCAGGTGATCAGGAACAAGTCCCGGGAGTTATACGTGTGGTAGACATTGTGGGGTCTCAAAGTAGGATACACTTTTCAGAATTGCCAGAGGAACACAGACTTGCCCAGGATGATACAGACTGTTTCAGCCAAGCACTTGTTCTTGAGAGTAGTTTCATCTTACCCATGACACAACCATCTGATAAACCAACAATAGATGAAATCTTTATAGAGGAATCAGCACTGACTACTCCAAGCGAACCAGTTTTAACACAAAGTTTGTCACATGAAAGTCCAGTGGCTGACCAAAGCAAGAGGGTGGAAATCTCAGAAAAAGATGAACATACAGAAGAGGAGAGGGAAAATAAGCCAAAATTGCTAACTAGGCAACGTAGTAACACAGACCCTTGTCTTGCCTATGGTCAGGGAGAAAAAGACAGTACCCAGGAGGATGACCAACCCGCTGAGAGACATCCTAGACCAAGATTACGAAGTGTAACGCCTCCACTAGACCAATTTACTGCATCATTCACTGCTAAATTACCTCAAATTGCTCTAGAGAACAAGCCTATGGAGCCAACTCAAACATCCATCTTGTATCCATCACCTGATTACAACACAACAGACAGACAGGAGGACACAACACCAAAGAAGGATCATAAATTCTACCCAACACAGATATTCAATCCTCTCTTTTTAATCCAGCAAAGCACAGAAGAATCTGGCTTCTACCAGGAAAAGCCAGTTTTGCCACATGTGGAGAAGAGGCATAAAGAGCGTTATCCATCACCACCTCGAGATACTGAGGCTCACTTAAGAGGTCCTCAACCTCCCATAGCAGGTGGTTCCCTTCTGTCTGAAGACACTTCTGCACCTAACCCACCAACAACTCAGTCAACCGCTCCTGTGTGGCTGCCTCCCCGTCCTTTGCGTCATAGTGACTCTACTGGGGAACCGGATTTTAGACCTCTGAAATTTGGGGAGAATCCTCTGGTAAGACGGCCCACCATTAGACAGAAGAGGAGTGGACAATTGGCTGGTGTAGCCTATAAGCGTTATGGAGCTGCAAACCTACCACCTATTCCACAGCAAGTTGGTTTAAACCAAATAGGAAATATAAACTTGGAAAATGTCCCAAGGTCCACCACGGGCTCCAAAGTCCAAATTTCTAGCAGAAATAGGCCACTGCCTAGACAGCAGCAGATTCCTGAAGAAGATGTTGGTCAACGCGGGGGCAAGTCTACAATGCAAAACCTGGCAGGTAAGAGAGAGAATATTCAATCTGTTATTAAAAAAAAAAATAAAAAAAAAAATCTTGTCTTATGGCCACTATTGGTCCAATTTCCTGAATGATCAGTCAGCCAGTAACGGTAAATCAAGTAAACACTAAGCTGAAGTGAAAATATATCCGATCAATGGAATCAATTGGAAATGCAAATCGATTCCTGTGATCTGGCAAGTGTACACTTTGCATTAGTGTTCAGGAAATTGGAGCAGTAGTGACCACCTTAAAGTGAACCCTAATGGACTGGAAAAATATGAGTTTAACTTACCTGGGGCTTCTACCGGCCCCCCTGCAGATGTCCTGTGCCCACACTGGGACAAAACGCTCCTCCAGTCCCCCGCTGAGGCTCAGTTTCGGTTTTGGCGACTGAGCCTGTTGCCAAGAGCGGTCCTGCCTGTGCACCTCCTCTATCACACTCCCATCGCCATCCTGCACATGTGCAGTACTAGATTTCCTTGTACTGCGCATGTGCAGAGGACAAACTCTGCCAGGTCCTCGCAAATGCAGTGGCCGGCGACAGGCTCAGTCCCAAAAAACAAAACTGAGCCACGGCAGGGGATCGGAGGATTGTTTTGTGCCAGCGCGGGCACAGGACATCTGTAGGGGGCCAATAGAAGCCCCAGGTAAGTTAAACTTTTTTTTTCAGTTTAATTAAAGAGGAACTGTAACGACAAAACGGCCCCTGGGGGGTACTCACCTCGGGTGGGGGAAGCCTCAGGATCCTAATGAGGCTTCCCACGCCGTCCTGCGTCCCTCGGGGGTCTCGCTGTAGCCCTCCGTACAGCCGTGACGCAATATGTACCTTCCTGGCTCCTGCGCAGGCGCGCTGATGGCTGTCGGCGCCGAAGTAGGCGGAAATACCCGATCGCCGTCGGGTCTGCTCTACTGTGCAGGCGCAAGTTTCCGGCGCCTGCGCAGTAGAGCGGACCCGACGGAGATCGGGTATTTCCGTCTATTTCCGTGCCGAAAGTCGCCACAGCGCCCCCCGCTGGAGCCAGCAAAGGTAAATATTGAACTGACAGTCGGCACAGTCGCCGGCTGTTCGGAGGGCTGCGGCGAGACCCCCGTGGGACAGAGGACGGCGTGGGAAGCCTCATTAGGATCCGGAGGCTTCCCCCACCCGAGGTGAGTACCCCCCAGGGGAGGTTTTTGTTGTTACAGAGTCTCTTTAAGGTTCACTTTAAAGTACAACTGTAATGAAAGGGATATAGAGGCTGTCATGTTTATTTCCTTTTAAGCAATACCAGTTGCCTGGCTATCCTGCTGGTCCTCTGCCTCTAATCCTTTTAGCCATAGACCCTGAACAAGCATGCAGCAGATCAGGTGTTTCTGTCATTGTCAGATCTGACGAGATTAGCGGCATGCTTGTTTCTGGTGTTAATTCAAACACTACTGCTACCAAATGGATCAGCAGGACTGCCAGGCAACTGGTATTGTTTAAAAGGAAATAAATATGGCAGCCTCCATATTGTTTTAACTACAGACCTTTGACCTCAGGTGATGTCCCTTTTAGCATGATTTTCTTGCCATTGGATTAAAATTGACAGGGAACCTGAAGTGAGCGGTATAAATTGGATGTAATATTTCTTTCTTTTAAACAATACCAGTTGCCTGGCAGTCCTGCTGATCTCTATAACATTAGTTTCTAAATCAAACGCCTTAAAGCGGAATTGAAGATAAAGAAAAAAGTTTCCCTAACCTGGAGCTTCTGTCAGTTCCTTGCAGCCATCCTGTGCCCTTGCCTTTCCTCACCCATCCTCCGTTCCCCCGCCGCCAGCTAGTTTTGGTTTCGCCGACGGGCCACTGCGCCTGCACAGCTCTGGTAAAGTTATTCTGAGTATTTTCTTGCTTGGTGGTGTAAGAGGCATTTTATGGCTAAGGTGGGAAAATATCACCTAAGAGACATCTTATGAGAATTGCATATGGCCTCATTTGGCTAATCTAGTCAGTCAGAGGATATAATCTGCATGCTTGTTCAGGGTCCATGGCTAAAATCAGCAGGATGCCAGGCAACTGGTATTGCTTAAAGGGAAGGTCCGAGGTGATTAAAAATAAAAAATCTACTTACCTGGGGCTTCCTCCAGCCCCTTGGAGCCGTCCTGTGCCCTCGCCGCTAGAGTTGCCGCAGCTCTGGTGGCTCCCGGTCTACCCCTCGCCAGGTCAGCATCTGCCTGCACTCCAATGTGCAGCTCATAGAGTCGAACTGACGTCGCCAGAACTACTGCACAGTACAGTCCGGATGATGTCAGCGTGACTCCGTGAGCCGCACGCTGGAGCACAGCAGGTCTTGCACCAGAGAGGACCCCGGGCCACAGGCGGCGAGCAGAGCAACAGCGAAGGCGCAGTGCGGCTGCAAGGGGTTGGAAAGAAGCCAGAGGGAAGTAGATTTTTTTTTTTTTTTTTTTTTTTTTATTCACCTCGGACCTTCCCTTTAAAAGGAAATAAATATGGCAGCCTCCACGTCTCTCTTGCGTCAGTTGTCCTTTAAAGGAATACTATAGGGGGTCGGGGGGAAATTAGTTTAACTTACCCAGGGCTTCTAATGGTCCCCAGCAGACATCCTGTGCCCGCGCAGCAACTCACCGATGCTCCGGCCCCGCCTCCAGTTCACTTCTGGAATTTCAGACTTTAAAGTCTGAGAACCACTGCGCCTGCATTGCCGTGTTCTCGCTCCCACTGATGTCACCAGGAGCGTACTGCGCAGGCACAGACCATACTGGGCTTGTGCTATACACTCCTAGTGATGTCAGTGGGAGCGAGGACACGGCAATACAGTCACAGTGGTTTTCAGACTCCGGGGCCGGAGCATCGGTGAGTGGCTGCACGGGCACAGGATGTCTGCAGGGGACCATTAGAAGCCCGGGTAAGTTCAACTCATTCTCCTCCCCCACAGTAGACATAAGCAGGATACTTTAGTGTGCAGATGGAGAGTGGCAGGCTGATAATGACAAGACTATGCCTTGTGGTGCTGCTTCAGTAGGCAAAGTCCAGCGGAGTATTCCGCAATGTGGCAAAGGCAGAAATTCCTTTTGTAGTCAGCTGATGTCACTGCAGATACATAATGCTAAGCCAGTGTTTGCAGAACAAAATCCATCCCAGAACTTTTTATCCAGTATTGATTGTTCCTTTAGAAGTTGTGGGCAACAAACTCAGGGCGGTTGTTAAGCGGGACTAGCTGCAGTTGGCCGGTTTGGTTGGACAAACCTGTATACTTAAAACAACACACAGTGGAGAGGCGCCCAAGAGTTAGGCCTCGTTCACATCTGCTGCGCTGAAAAACGTGTTAAAGCGCATGGTAAAAAACGCATGCACTTGTGCGCGCTTTTAGTCCGCGTTTCTATGCGTTGCGCTGCGCTTCTTTAAAGCACGTTTTGCTTACTGTAGCAGCAGCAGTTGTCAATAAAACTTTGTTTTTGTATGTAAATGTATTTTTTTTCTCCAATTAGGGGTAAAAAACGCATGCGCTTCTATGCGCTTGTACGCGCTTCTATGCGCTAAAAAAGCGGACCCATTCACTTGCATTGCTGTGCGCTTTACAGCTCAGCGCACAAAAATGCATGCAACACTACGTTTCTGTAACGCTGCTCAGCGCAGCGCATAGATGTGAACCAGCTACATTTAGTTACATGGAAAAATGGATACCTTGCTGATCGCACAGGGCAGTGCGCTGTGGAAAGCGCACATAAACGGCCCTGATGTGAACGAGGCCTTATAAAATGAAGTTTTTAAAAGTAAATTGAGGTGGCTTGCCTCAAACAAGAATTCACTTATGGTACAAAAGAAAAAGGCAATTTGTTTTGTGAGATCCAACTTGGATGTCACAAAATGTCTTGCCTTATGGTACAAAAGAAATTCATTTATTAAGCACAAGTGAATTCTTGTTTGAGGTAAGCCACCTCAAGTTATTTTTAAAACAATTTTAACTCTTGGGCGCCTCTCCACCGTTTTGTTCCTACCACGCCCCTCTTTGAGGGGAGTCCTTCCCGGACCCCTCAGTTCCAGATCCTCTTATGCAGAGTGCGGCTAGTACAGGCGGCGACCTGTACCCGTTTGGAGGCAATATCCTTCTTGGTTGCTTCTCTTGATGGTTGCTTCTCTTTAAAGCTGACATTTCTCCTCCACTTTTGGGCTCTGTTTTTTGTGTTTTTTTTTTTCCACTACTGTTTATCTGTATACTTAAACTCATTTACAGACAGAAGCCTTTTTAAAGGACAACTGAAGTGAGAAGAATATAGAGGATGCCATGTTTATTTCCTGTTAAACAATACCAGTTGCCTGGCAGCCTTGCTGAGCTATATGGCTGCAGTAGTGTCTGAATCACACCAGAAATAAGCATGCAGCTAATCTTGTCAGATCTGACAATAATGTCAGAAACATGATCTGCTGCATGCTTGTTCAGGGCCTATGGCTGAAAGTATTAGAGGCAGAGGATTAGCTGAATAGCCAGGTAATTGGTATTGCTTAACCCTCCTGGCGGTAAGCCCGAGCTGAGCTCGGGCTATGCTGCGCAGGAGGATTTCTCAGGCCCTGTTGGGCCGATTTGCATAATTTTTTTTTTTTTTGCAACACGCAGCTAGCACTTTGCTAGCTGCGTGTGCACTCCGATCGCCTCCGCGCCGATTAGCCCCCCCCCCCAGACCCCGTGCGCTGCCTGGCCAATCAGTGCCAGGCAGCGCTGAGGGGTGGATCGGGACTCCCTTTGACGTCGATGACGTCATCCCGCCCGTCGCGATCGCAGATCGCTGGAGGTGATCGAAGCGGGTGGGGGGATGCCGCTGCACAGCGGCTATCATGTAGCGAGCCCTAGGCTCGCTACATGATTTAAGAAAAAAAAAAACAAAAAAAACTGCTGCGCTGCCCCCTGGCGGTTTTTAATAGACCTAAAAGGAAGCAAATATGGCCTCTCACTTCAGTTGTCCTTTAAGGCAAAAACAATCATTATTAATCATTTCATTCCTCCCCTATCTCCTGTGCCTGGAATGTCTCTGGAAAATGTCAACTGTCCAAGTCCATTTTTTTTCTTCTAAGGGCTCGTTTCCATTGCAACACAGAACCGCGCGGCTCTGCGTTGTGTGTCACTCCCAGGGGCGGAGCTTGCTATCCCATTCATTATAGTGAATGGGATCGTGCGGAACAAACGCCCTGAAATGCAATCAATCATGCCCTGCGATTCAGTGGTGAATCACAGCGCATGTATGGAGCCACAGACAGTGCAGTCTGTGCACGGTCTGATGTCCCTGCGATTGCGTTTCCATAAGCGTGGCTAAAAGCCCTAAATCTTGTGCTAATTTGCTTATAATGGCAGTGGGGAGCCTCCTGCTTTTAATACTCACATACCCTCTCTGTTGCACAGTAAATACAGCATGGCCCATCTCTGTGTGTATATTAGTCAAGAGTCTGCCAGAAAGACTTTCACCTGAAACATAAACTTTGATTTTAGGGGGGAAAAAAAGTCTGCTACAAACCACCTAACCAGAGGCATTTTTTAGGCATAGGCAGTACAGGCCTCTGCCTGGAGTTCCATTGGTCCTGGGGGCGTCATTCCCCTGATTAAACCCCACCCCTGAACTAAGCCCCACTTCCTCAAACGAAATTCATGCCCCCACCAGTGTTTGTACCTCCTCCTGTCCCCTTGAGCCTCCTTCTCTCTCTTTGTACCCCCTTCAGTCTCCCTGTGCCACCACTGCCCTATGTGTCCCTCTGTCTCTCTGTGCCTCCTTCTGTCACCTTGTGCAACCTTTAGTACCCCTGTGCCACCTCTGCCCCCCTGTGCCTCCAGAGAAGGATTTAAGTGAATAGTGCCCTAGGCAAACAAAGACTTTGGGCCCATGCTTGATGGAGACCTAGTTTTTTTGGGCAAGATTTGTTGGGTGTTAACATAAAACAGGCCCCTAGACTCTCTCTGGGCCCTAGGCACCTGCCTAAGTTGCCTTGTGGATGATCCAGCTCTGTGTGCGTCCACCTGTGCCACCCTCTCCCACTGTGCCTCCTTCTGTTACCTTTTGTGCCTCCCTCCGTCCCCTTGTCCCACTATCTGTTCTTGCCCCCCTCCTGTGCTCCCCCAGTCCAGTGTGTAAAGGCAGAGTACAGTGCAGCAGAAGCTGTGCTCTAACCTCCCCTCTGAAGTCCAGTGCTGTGCCTGTGCAACCATCCTGTTGGTTTTCTGCTCCCACTAGTGCTGGCTCTCCTTGTGTAGCGTGTAATCGCACTACATGTGGTATGAGATGCTGGGCACTAGGCCGAGTAATGAGCGGACAGGCGGAAGCACAGCACTGGACTCCAGTGGAGAGGTGAGAGCACAGCTTCTGCTGCGCTTTACTCTGCACTTACACACTAAGCTGGGGTAGTACAGGAAAGGGGTGTGCAACAAAATGCACTCTGCACTCTTTCTATAGGAGGGATACAGTGGGATGCGAAAGTTTGGGCAACCTTGTTAATCGCAATTTTCCTGTATAAATCGTTGGTTGTTACAATAAAAAATGTCAGTTAAATATGTCATATAGGAGACACACACAGTGATATTTGAGAAGTGAAATGAAGTTTATTGGCTTTACAGAAAGTGTGCAATAATTGTTTAAACAAAATCAGGCAGGTGCATACATTTGGGCACCACAAAAAAGAAATGAAATCAATGTTTAGTAGAGCCTCCTTTTGCAGAAATTACAGCCTCTAAACGTTTCCTGTAGGTTCCAATGAGAGTCTGGATTCTGGTTGAAGGTATTTTTGGACCATTCCGCTTTACAAAACATCTCTAGTTCATTCAGGATGGATGGCTTCCGAGCATGGACAGCTCTCTTTAACTCACTCCACAGATTTTAAGTTATATTCAGGTCTGGGGACTGAGATGGCCATTCCACAATGTTGTACTTGTTCCTCTGCATAAATGCCTTAGTGGATTTTAAGAAGTGTTTAGGGTCGTTGTCTTGTTGAAAGATCCAGCCCTGGCACAGCTTTGTCACTGATTCCTGGACATTGGTCTCCAGAATCTGCTGATACTGAGTGGAATCCATGCGTCCCTCACCTTTGACAAGATTCCCAGTCCCTGCACTGGCCACACAGCCCCAAACCATGATGGAACCACCACATTTTAAGGTCCGTACACACGCCTGATCAAAGGCAACGACTGGTCCATCATCACCTCCTGCTGGGCGTGTTTTCAGCAGACAGAACAGCGTGTGTACAGTCTGTCGCTGGACTGATAAGGCTGTTTCTGAGCAATCCGCCGGGCGGATCGCTCAGAAACAGCCTCATCAGTCCAGCGACAGACTGTACACACGCTGTACTGTCTGCTGAAAACACGCCCAGCAGGAGGTGACGACTGACCCGTTGTTGCCTTTGATCAGGCGTGTGTACGGACCTTTACTGTAGGTAGCAGGAGTTTTTCCTCCATGCATAACGCCCCTTGTTATGCCCAAATAACTCAATTTTAGTTTCATCAGACCACAGCACCTTATTCCAAAATGAAGCTGAATTGTCCAAATGTGCTTTAACATGCCTCAAGCGGCTCTGTTTGTACTGTGGGCGGAGAAAAGGCTTCCTCTGCATCACTCTCGCATACAGCATCCCCTTGTGTAAAGTGTGTCGAATGGTTGAACGATGCACAGGGACTCCATCTGCAGCAAGATGATGTTGTAGGTCTTTGGTGCTGGTCTGTGGGTTGACTCTGACTGTTCTCACCATTCGTCGCTTCTGTTTATCTGAGACTTTTCTTGGACTGCCACTTCGAGCCTTAGCTTGAACTGAGCCTGTGGTCTTCCATTTCCTCAGTATGTTCCTAATTATGGGAACAGAGAGCTGAAATCTCTGAGACAGCTTTCTGTATCCTTTCCCTAAACCATAATGGTGAACAATCTTTGTCTTCAGGTCATTTGAGAGTTGTTTTGAGACCCCCATGTTGCTACTCTTCAGAGAAAATTAAAAGGGGAGGGAAACTTACAATTGACCCCCTTAAATACTCTTTCTCATAATTTGATTCACCTGTGTATGTAGGTCAGGGGTCACTGAGCTTACCAAGCCAATTTGCGTTCCATTAATGAGTTCTAAAGTTTTTGGAATCAATAAAATGACAACAGTGCCCACATTTATGCACCTGCCTAATTTTATTTAAACCATTATTGCGCACTTTCTGTAAATCCAATAAACTTCATTTCACTTCTCAAATATCACTGTGTGGGTCTCCGATATGATATATTTAACTGACATTTTTTATCGTAACAACCAAGGATTTATACAGGAAAATCATGATTATTAGCAAGTTTGCCCAAACTTTTGCATCCCACTGTAACTCTTCAGGTCAGGACTCTGCAGTCTTCCCATAGGAGAGGTAACTCTGAAGGTCAGTCTGTGCTCTTCCTATAGGAGTGGTTACTATGCAGATCAGGAATAGTAATGGTCAATTACATGAGTTGCTAATTCTGAGTTGATGCAGGAGGGATAATGCCAATTTACATATTTACATGCATAAGTGTATATATAACACTACATGTGGATTTGTAGGTGAGAGGGATATTGAGGCAGCCATATTTATTTCCTTTTAAACATTACCAGTTGCCTGGCAGCCCTGCTGATCTACAGTATTTATATAAGAGAGAACAGAGGCGCCAAAAAGATAAAAAGGGTTTTAAAGGAGCTTAAAAGCCAAAACTTGGTAATTAGAGGAGGCAGTGGTGGACTTACCGGAAGCAGGAGATTTGGGCGCATGAGACAAGTGGACAAAAAGGGCGCCCCATTCACTCCCATTATAAATATCGTTTAATGGGCGCCGAACAGGGAAAAAAAGGCGCCGGAGATTATTAACGTTTTAACAAACGGCGCCCGGAGATTTTTAAGGATTTATAACTATGTTTGTGATTATTTAACTTTACAAAATGAGCCCGTGACGAATAACGTTTATAAAGATACTAAATCACTATTTCTAAAACATTTCTAAAACCTTATTATTCACCCAAAAAAATTAATTACATTTTTTTATTTACATTTTTTATTTATTAATGTCTGTAAAACATTATTATCCATAGGGGGTCTTAGGTTTAGGCACCAACAGGGGGGTCTTAGGTTTAGGCACCAACTGGGGGGTCTTAGGTTTAGGCACCAACAGGGGGTCTTAGGTTTAGGCACCAACAGGGGGGGTCTTAGGTTTAGGCACCAACAGGGGGGGTCTTAGGTTTAGGCACCAACAGGGGGGGTCTTAGGTTTAGGCACCAACTGGGGGGTCTTAGGTTTAGGCACCAACAGGGGGGTCTTAGGTTTAGGCACCAACAGGGGGGTCTTAGGTTTAGGCACCAACAGGGGGGTCTTAGGTTTAGGCACCAACAGGGGGGTCTTAGGTTTAGGCACCAACTGGGGGGTCTTAGGTTTAGGCACCAACAGGGGGGTCTTAGGTTTAGGCACCAACAGGGGGGTCTTAGGTTTAGGCACCAACAGGGGGGTCTTAGGTTTAGGCACCAACAGGGGGGTCTTAGGTTTAGGCACCAACAGGGGGGTCTTAGGTTTAGGCACCAACAGGGGGGTCTTAGGTTTAGGCACCAACAGGGGGGTCTTAGGTTTAGGCACCAACAGGGGGGTCTTAGGTTTAGGCACCAACAGGGGGTCTAGGGGTTAGGGATAGGTACAGGGAGGGTTTTTAACAAACGTAAATATAATTTCAGTTTACAAATAGGGAAGATTAACGTTTTAAGAATTGCCGATCTCATACACATTATTTAGTGATTTATAAATTCTTAAAACACTATTTGTAAACGAAATTCTACACAATATTTCAATAAACGATAATACTGTTTATCGTTTACACCACGCGCCCTTTTTTCCCGACGCCCTTTTTTGATGTACGCGGACCTACCCCCTCCAAGCAGACACAACACGACTGTACATTCAGTCTATTTATTAACGAACTCCAGATAAAGCAAAGCAACGCGTTTCACGGGTCAGTGCCTGCTTCCTCAGGCAATAGAAAAAGGAGTTACAGCTGCAAATGACAGAGATCAGAGGGTATATTGTTTCTGCTATAATACATCCTACATTTAAAACTTCAATCATTGAGTGGCAAACATGTGCAAAATAATACAGTACATTGACAGTAAAGTTACATTATTTTGTATTATAGAATTGTTATGTTGGTGGTGGGCATTGTTGGTGGGGGGGTTAAAGAATTTGGTAGAGAGAGGGAGGGAAGGGGGGGGGGGGGGGGGGGAGAACCACACAGTGGTGGGGGTTGGTGGAAATCTAGGGGGGGGGGGGAAATCTAGGGGGAAATCTAATCTGATCTACAGTATTTGGTTGCAGTGGTGTCTGAATAACACCAGAAACAAGCATGCAGCTAATTTTGTCAGATCTGACGACAATGTCAGAAACACCTGATCTGCTGCATGCTTGTTCAGGGTCTATGGCTAAGTGTATTAGAGACAGAGGATCAGCAGGACTGCCAGGCGACTGGTAACTGGTAAGCAAATAAATATGGCCGCCTCCATAGC